>NC_064254.1:16080700-16380700 GCF_003254725.2 Canis lupus dingo
TTTGTAACAACATGGTGGACCTTGAGGATATTATGCTAAGTGAGATAAGTCAGAGACAGAAAGACAAATAATATTTGATCTCACTTATATGTAGAATCTAAAAAAAAGAAAAAGAAAAGTGATCTCATAGAAACAGAGGGACTAGTGGAAGAATGAAAAGCAGGAGGAAAGGGAGGAGTGGCTTTCTTCTTCCTTATGGTTTCTTGTGGCTGTTTTCCCAGTAGTAGAGGTGACAATACAATAAATAACTACAGAAATGACAGTTATCAGAGTGGTTTCAGGCAATGGCTTCAGCCCTGATCAAGGTGGCAAGTCTGGTAGATCCAGAATCAACCATGATAGCATCTCCAAAGTATGTGCTTATGGCTACAGCCCATAAATAATAGCAGCCTCTCATCTCTGGATATCCCACCTTCCTACTTTTTGCCATCCCCCCAAAGCCTTCTTTCTGTTATTGATTTTCTAGTTTTTCCAAGATCCTTGTACCTAATCCCCTGTATTAAATTCCCTGTTGGAGATATTTTAGGTAGATTGTATTGGAGGTGATAGGATTGGGAAATGTCTCTAATGCAATTTCATTTATTTTCTATTTAGAAATTGTTACACACATCTAAGGGACTTACCAAGAATTTCCAGGTATAGCCTTTGGTCATTTTTAAACTCTCTTATTTTATCATCAGTGGCTATAATTTTGGATGTCTCTGTTCCATGACTTTTCCAAAGAGAGGCAAGTAGCTTTTCCCAGCAGTGAACTATACCTCAGACTCAGCAAGCAGTTTTGCAAAACAATGGCTTCTCCAGTAAGTGATAATTAACTCAGCTCCTGTCTGTTTCAACGAGTTTCCTTTCTTCTACTTGGCACAAGTAGACTTTATTATTAGTGGAGGATCCTGGTGGTATATGTTCCGTGAACTTCATTTGATGATGCTCCCCACTGGGACACTGTGTCTTATGACTTTCCCCACCAAGAAAAATCTTACTCATTCTTCTAATGAGGACAAGTATTGCACAGTATTTAGCTTCTTTTCAATCTGGGTGACCTGTAGTCTCAATTTTCATTTCCAAAAACTGAAGCAATGCTCTGGTCTCTCTCTTTTTTTTTAACAACTTTTTTTTCCACTCTAGTAAAACAGAAGAATTGAGAGAAAAGGTTTTGCACTTTCATAGTGAACTGGTGCTTGATAAGATGAAATCATGATTCATTGTGGGGAAAATGTTGTAAATTCTCGACAAGACTGTGAAGATAAAAATAGAAGATATTCCTCTGGAAACCACTTTTGCCATTAATAGTGGGCTCAGAGTTCAAAAACAAAGAGAGCCCAAATTCCTTCCTTCCATATCATTTCCCAGTTTTAGACTCCAATTACTTCAGGTTACTTCAAAGAAGGTCTATAAGCAGAGATTCAAACTTGAGCATGCTTGAGGAGGCTGATGCTACAGAGGTTGTTAACATGTAGCTTCTAATGCCCCTTCCCCAGACATTTTTCTGCAGATTGATTTTTCTGTAGATTGAATTCAGAAACTTGCATTTTAACAATATCAGGTAATTCTAATGCAGGCCTTCGCTGGACCAGATTTTGAACTACTCTGTATCTAGACTGCTGATCTGTGATTATTTCAGAATATCCCTTATTCACAAGTGTTAACATGATACTGATTTTTTTCTCTCTCATGTTTGTTCTTGTCCAGTGTCCTGGCCATGCTGTACCAAAAATATGGATAATGATGGAGAAATTTCATTAGTTTTTCAAATACATTTAAATGTCTGAATATTTAGTATTATGTATACAAAATATCTGTGTGGGCGACAGATCTTTTATTATTCTCCATCAGTATGTTCTGTGTTTGGTTCAGAGGCCATTCAAGTATTTTCTTAGTGTCATTGTTTTGCTTAATATTATGCGTATTTGACTGGGGCCAGGGGTGTCAATGTGAGGGTGTTTCTGGATAAAATTAACATCTAAGTAAATAAGGTGAATAAAGCAGATTGCCCTCCCCAATGTGGGCAGACCTCATCCAATCCATTGAAAGTCTGAATAGAACAAAAGGCAGGGTGAGGGACAAGTCACTCTGTCTGCCTGAGTGTTTTCAAGCTGCAACATTAGTCTTTTTCACTGGGACAAGAACTTATACTATCAGCTTTCCTGGTTTTAGATGTTGGAGTTGAACTGGAATTATACCATGAGCTATATTGGGTTTCCAGCTTATATATGGTGAGGTGAGACCTCTCAGCCTCCATTATCACATGAAACAATTCCTTAATGTTTCCTTATCCAGTTGACCCTTAAACAATATGAATTTGAACTGCATGGGCTCACTTATATGTGGATTTTTCAATAAATACTTTATGATAAATGTATTTTCCTTATGATTTTCTTAATAACATTTTTTTTCCTCTAGCTTACTTTATTGTAAGAGTACAGCATACAATACATATACAAAAAATGTGTTAATTGACTACATTATTAGTAAGGCTTCCAGTCAACAGTAGAGTAGTCATTATTAAGTTTCTGGAGAGTTGCAAGCTAAACATGGATTTTTGACTGCATGGGGGTCAGAACCTTTAAACTCTGCATCATTCAAGAGCCTGTCTATATGCTGTTTCTGGTTCTTTGGCTAATTCTGACTAATACAGTCATCTAAATCAATAAAGGAAAGAAAGGAGAAAAAAATGAATACTGCACAAAGAGAGCAGGAAAAGGATATATTATTTATCACTTTTTTCTTTCCTCTCTCATCAAATTTGTCAAAATTCCCCAAAGCTACTTTTTGAATCTTTATTAGAATTCATTTCGGATTTGGGGCAATAAAATATGTCTGCCTAAGGTAGTGATTAGTGTCCATATTAAAAGGTCTACAGTGGTAATTCCATGGAAAAGAGAGCTAATTAAATGTCACAGACTTTTTACTACTTCTCTGCTCAAAAAGGAAAACCATGAGGAAGGTTGCCTCAGGCTCTCCAAAATGCTTGTCAATATGGATTTTAGAAACTGATGTTAAATCTTTATGCTCTTATCTATCTAAGAAAATGACACATTTAGTCCCTCAGTTTCATTTTTTAAAATTACTAGGCATGTTGATTTGTGTATTAGGTTCATATTATAGTATTTATCATTCTTGAAGCGTAATCAGAATTCAATCATTTGCCAAAATAGGGAAAAATTCTTTATGGAGATCACTTAGAGAGGATGACAATGTCCATCCATAAAGGAGACTGATCTGTTGGCATTGAGAGGCCTAAACAGCTTTCACCATGGCATGATGGTTACATTATTTCTAAACTGAAGTTGTGGAAAGTTTCCAGAAGGAAACTATTCTGAGTTGGTAGAATAGACTCATAGAATTTATCGGGGAAGTTCTTTTTGCATATGGGAAAACTAAAGCCAAGAGGAGAGTGAAAGTTGGAAGGTGCACACAGGAACTTGGGCTACTTCTAATACATTCTATTTGTAGTGAGTCAGACAATGCAGTGATAGTGCTTGGTCTTTATAATTCCAGTTGACCCTTAAACAATACAGATTTGAACCCTGCAGGTCCACTTAAATGTGGATTTTTTAAGGATAAGCACAATATAGTACTCTAAATGTATTTTCTCTTCCTTATGGTTTTCTTACTAACATTTTCTTTTCTCTAGCTCACTTAATATATATACAGTAGATAATATATATAACATACAAAATATGCATTAATCGGCTATGTTATTAGTAAAGCTTCTAGTCAATAGTAAGTTTAAGTTTTTGGGAGTCACAAATTATATGTGGATTTTTTGAAAGATTTTATTTATTTTAAAAAGATTTATTTTATTTATGAGACAGAGAGAGAGAGAGAGAGAGAGACAGGCAAAAGGAGAAGCAGGCTCCATCTCCATGCAAGGAGCCTGATGTGGGACTCAATCCCTGGACTCTAGGATTATGCCCTGGGCCAAAGGCAGGCGCTAAACCTCTGAGCCACCCAGGGATCTCCCTATATGTGGATTTTTGACTGTGCACGGGATCAGCATCTCTAACTCCCATGTTGTTCAAGGGTCAATAGTACTATGTTTGTTAGAAACAAAGATTGGGACTTTTCCTGCTGCCTAAGAATTGCCCTGTATGGGAGCGAAGAAGTACAAAGTACCCTGAAAACTCTCTTAACTTTCACAATATCAGTAATACAGTCTGAAAGAAAAGCATTGCGTGTCTAAGCTCAAGAAAGAAAATGGGGAAATTTTCAGGGGTAGGGTGGGGTGGCGGCTGATGATTTTCTCAAGGAATCCTTTACACAGAGCAGCTGGAGGGTTTCTGAGCTGCAAGTCTTGAAGCCCACTCTAGTCCTGTCATCTAGTGCACGGTGAGAGATTTCTTGGAGAGTGTTATGTGTGTGCATGTCCTGAGTTGTGAGTGTGAACAAAGAGCCGAGCCTCATGGCTACTTCAGGTTTGCCAATTCCAGAAGGTGCTAGAAGGCTGCTGGAATGGCTGACACCAGCAAATGACAAGGGACTAAAGTGTAGTGTGGCTTGGGTAGAAATGGTAGTGGCAACTTTCTGTGGGTCCTTGTAGCTCTCTGAGTAGGTGGAGACCTTAAGAATTCCTTTAGTTCCACTGAAGGCACAAGATGGGTAATGGAGAAAGTGTAATACAGACAACCAACACATAAACTGGCCAAGTCTGTGGATATACTGTGAGAATCTATAAGCTGTGGGATTGAGAGAAGATACTGTTGACCCTCTTTGAGGTGATCCTCAGTAAATCACCTCCATCCTCTGTGTGGGGATGCCCATAACTGTGGGTGCCTTTGGCAGCAAGCAGGACCATTTTGAGTCAGAACAAGAAGTCTTCCTACCACCTACATGTAATCAGTTGCTTAAGAAGATCTGCCCCTCTTAATTCTTCTTCTCTGCACCTAATTATAGAAGAGCTGGATTAGAAGAGGGAGCAGAAGCAGGTATCAAAGTTGAAGGTAGTAATTGGAAAAAAAATATAACCGCTTTGTGTTTACATTCTCCGGAGTTGGCATCCTCAACATATCATTTGAAGAAATTATCTGATTAAAACAAATTGAATTTAAATAAAATCCAGTTGTTTATCTTATAAAGACTCCTTATTTGAGCTAAAACAACAATATAAAGTAACATATGGTGAACAACTCTGCATTTAAAACATTGAATATATTTTTTGGAATCCAATGTATTCTAATTTTTCTACACTACTACTTTTGGGTAAAACAGGTACTGTGTTTTCAAAGAATTAGAATAAGAGAATTAGTTATTCCTTCCAAAATGTCTATGCCACAAAGAAGTTAACTCAATTGCCAAGGTCATGTTTTAAGCTTAGTTTAGGTTTGAATACATCACCAGTTAGCTTTCATAGCCCAAATAACAAATGCCAGGGTGATGAAAATGCATCAGTGAAACAGACAAAGGCTTTAACAAACACAGATGATGCATATGATTAAGTAGGCTGATGTGTAAGAATACACACTTCTATAAACTGCAGTGTGCTGAGCTCAGAAGGTTTTCTTGTTAGACATCCTTAAGGATGCTGCACCCTTTTAGATATCAACCAATTTTGAAGAAAACACTTGACAAGACCACAGTTGTGGCTATAAGGGGATCCCTGGGTGGTTCAGCGGTTTAGCGCCGCCTTCAGCCCAGGGTGTGATCCCAGAGTCCTGGGATCGAGTCCCACATCAGACTCCCTGCATGGAGCCTGATTCTCCCTCTGCCTGTGCCTCTACCTCTCTCTCTCTGTGTCTCTCATGAATAAATAAATAAAATCTTAAAAAATAAAACACTTGATTTTACTACATATATTCTTTTCTAAATTCTCTCAAATTTAGATAATTTGAGACATTTGCTGAAGAAAAGAGGTTTAGAGGCTTGCAAGTGCCAAATGAATATGCTTCAATTAATTAGTTAATTAATTTTTAAGTAGGCTCCATGCCTAACATAAAGCTTGAACTCATGACCCTGAGATCAAGAGTCAGATGCTCTACTGACTGAGCCAGCCAGGTGCCCCCAGTATATATGATTTTAATGTAGTTATTGGAACTTTGAAAAATTTATCTCCAGGAATCTCATCCTACTTTTTTTAAGTGTAAGATTTTATTTATTTATTTGAGAGAGCGAGAGTGAGAGAGAGAGAGCACAAAGCGGAGGGGCAGAGGGAGAGGGAGAAACAGCTTCCTTGCTGAGGAAGGAATCAAACACAGGGCTTGATCCCAGGACCCTGAGACCATGACCTGAGCTGAAGACAGACACTTAACCGACTGAGAAACCCAGGCACTCCTCAGCCTACATTTTTTGAAGACAGACATGCCTAAAAACTTATTTCTGATAGTGCTGAAGCCACTCCCAACAAAAAAAGGTAAATCCAAGTAATAAGATGGCAATAGAGTTGTAACCATTAATAAGGTACATGAAATAGAAAAATTAAAACTCAACGAGTAAGTTTTCACTTCAGTTGCTGCTGTAGTAAAGACAAATGGTGAGTGGGGATGGGTAGAGGGGGAGGAGAGGATCCGGACCAGAGGGAGACAGGAAAGACTGCTTGGCAGAAAGAACTTCACAGTACACCTTTTCTAGTCTAGACTCAACCTACAGTTACCTTTTCCACACAAAATCCAAGAGCCCTCTTTGATAGAAGCTGCAGATGGCATCCAGACACTTGGAGCCAAGAAAGTTCATATTTGTACCAAGAAGCACTCTTTCAAATTTTCAACTTGCACAAAGTAGTGAATCTCTAAGGTGGGAAGAAAGTAGCTTAGACAGTGGAAAGACCACTGAAGAAAATTACCGTGGTAATAAAGACACAATGCTTTAGAATTTTAAAGGTTCAACCTGAAATTGAGAGTTCTTTATAATTGATTTATTAGTTCTAAACCTGAAAGAATCTAGATCAGCCTGGGGAAGTAACACTGAGTGGGACGTAGGAGTGAGCAAGACACAAGAATCAGGGCAATCAAATGCCAGAGCAGCTGAATCAGAACTAGGACAGAGATTGACCTACACTAATTTTGCTAAGATATTACAGATAATTGAGTGAAAGGGGATTTTTATTGAACGTTAGAATATTTGCAAAGTTTTGGCACTTGGTTAGCTGTAAATATATTTAAGTTAACTGTTGCAAATACTGTACAGGCTATTGTCTCCTGAAGGTCTCATTCTTTTTGGTGGAAATTTTTCTCTTATACAATTTTAAATGGAAAAAAAATAACTTCAAGTATTATGGCAGAGATTTTTAGTTTTCTTCCAGTGCCTCTCCCCTTCTTCTATCATAAGAGAACCCCAGTTTTTCATCTTGGCACATAGCTAGTCCGATTAAGTATGACTTTTTCATCCACTCTCATAACTGGGTGTGACTACATTACTGGGTTCTGGGCAATGGAATGTGACAGGAAATGATGTGTTCTATTTCTGAGTCTGGATATAAAAAGTTGGTCCCTATTTAGTCCCACCTGCTGGCCAGAATGCAGATGAGGTGTGAAACATGGTGAACCACTTAGGTTAGGGCAAACCCCTAGTACTAGCAGAGCAGCAAGGAAGAATGGATCTGGGGCATTGACTGTAAAGCTGTGAGAGAAATGAGATTTAATCATATTTAAGCCTCATTATATTGGGTCCCTTCTTTGTTCAAGATTTATTTATTTGAGAGAGAGAGAGCACGAGAGAGCAAGTGATCACGGAGAGGGCAGAGGAAGAGGGAGAAAATCCTCAAGCAGATTCCCCGCTGAGCATAGAGTGGTTGTGGAACTCCATCCCAGGACTCTGAGATCATGACCTGAGCTGAAAACAAGGTGGGTGCTTAATCAACTAAGTCACCAGGCACCCCTTGGGTCCCTTTTATAGCAGCTGAACCCAAACTAATATCCAAGTGAAATACTTATTTGTTCATTTATTCATTCAGCAAATTGATATTTTATGCGTATCCTAAATCAGTTAAAGATGGATTTGACAGTGAACAGGACATACCATGTACTTGCTCTTAATAGAGTGAAGAGCTTCAAATAATAAATAAATAAAATAAAATATAAGGTAATATCGCATAGTTATAAATGCCTTAAGGAGAATGGCACAAATCTAGTAGTGAGTTATTAGGTACCTAGAGGAGGGGCTATTTTTAATGAGAGCCTCTGTAAAGTGATAATTAACCTAATAATGGGGAATGGTAAGAAGTAGTTAAATATTTAAATATATGGAAGAAGAGTGTTCCAGCAGAGGTGGCTAGCATGTGTCAAAGCCCCAAGATAAGAGGAGCTTGAGTTGCCTAGAGTTGCTCTAAGGGAGCTTAGAGTTGCTGAGGGCATCAGAAAACAGTAAACAAAAAGAAGTGTTGAAGCATCTAAGGTCAGAGAGACACACAGGTATCTGATCATATGTGATTTTTAAAAAAAATTTTATTTATTTATTTGAGAGAGGGAGAGAATGAGAGGAGTGAGGGGCAAGGAGAGAAGTAGACTCCCTGCAGAGCAGGGTACCTGATACAAGATTCGATCCCAGAACCTCAGGATCATGACCTGAGCTGAAGGCAGATGCTTAACTGACTGAGCCACCCAGGTGACCCTCATATGTGATTTTGTAACCACAAAGAAGTTTGCATTTTGCTGTCATCAGGGCGGGCAGCCATTGGAAGGCTTTAAATAGGGCGGTGATAATGCTCTGATTTCCAATCTATTTGAAAGGATTCTATAACAGTCGTAGAAGCAAGGAATAGATATGGCAAAAACCTGTTTTATTTTCCTCCTGGCCAGACAGGAAGGACAACATTACCCAGTCTCCCATGTAGTTAGGTGGGGCCATGTGACTGACTTCTAGCCAGTGGGACATGGGTGGAAATGATGCAGGCTATTTTATTTTAAGGCCTAAACCCTAACACTTCTGTGAATATCCATGAGATTCTGTGGATCTCTCATGGCTCATCTGCTGGTTGGATGCCATGCTTTAAGGACTTATGTGATGGGGGAGCCACTACTTGAAAGAACCTGGTCTTTGAATGACTGTATAGAGCAGAGGCTCCCTACTAGAAATAATCTTTCATTTGTGGTAAGCCACTGAAGTTTGGGTATTGTTTGCTGAAGCAGTCAGCCTAATCTGATTCATTCAGACAGCTAGTGTGGTGGCCTGAACAAGAAATGACTGACTTAGATGAAAGGTACCACTGGAGACACTGAAGTGCTTGGCTTTGGGATGTAATTAGGAAGTAGAGTGAATCAGGAGTTACTGATGGATGAGATGGAGATAATGAGGATGTAAAGAAAATAAGATAAGACTCTAGGATTTTTCCTTGAGCAGTTGTGTGGCTTGCAACTTCATTAACTGTGGGGGTCAGATGGGGGCATTGGGAAGGGGCAAGTGTATGCAGGGTTAGAGGGAGCCAAGGATTCTATTCTGGCTAGGATACATTTTAACATACCTAATTAGACATTGAAATTGAAGTGTTAGATGCATGAATCTGTATCCCAGAGGGGAAGGAAGGGCTGAAAATGAATTTTGGAATAATCCAATAGATGATGTGGACTCAGACAACATTCACATTCACAGTACTTGTCCACAGAAGAGTTTTTTCTCATAAGCATGCCCACTCCGTACCAATGTCTTCTGTTGGGATTATCAACACTTATAAAGGTACACACACACAATCACATTAGGAACATTTGGAAGATGTGAGCCTGGACAAACAAGTTAACATAGCGTGAAGAATTAGACCTTGGGTAGACACACAGGTTTTAGCTAAAATTGCATTCCTAAAGAATTATGGCTCCCACCCAAATGTCAAAGAAAGGAACAGGACAAGGACTGGGAACCTCTCAAGCACAGTTTAATAAATTCTGCTGACTGTTGTTGAGATTATAGAAAGATGAAAGAAAAAGAAATGAGCACTGAGGTATAATTCCATTTACCACACTGTCGCTTTAGGTCACTGAAATGAGGACTAAAATAGTCTGCTGCAAAAGTTAAATGAAGAAGAAGTTTTTAAAAAGGCTGGCTAACATTTAAAGAAGATTATTATTGTCACTACTCTAAATTTCAGACAAGCTCTTCTGAAAAACAAATTATTTGTAGTTTCACTGTTTTAAGATAATTATTGCTAACCATTATGCTTTTCTATAAATTAGTTAGTGAATTTTATTTCTTTTTGGAGGGCTAATTTGATAGGAGAAAGTGTCATTCCTCTGTTTTAATTTGCATTCCTTTAAATTCTAGTACATTACACTTTTGCCCTTCTATTTTTTACCCAATTATATTTCTCTTTTGTCAATTTGTCACATCTTTGGGCTTTATTTTCAAGTATCAATCTTTGTCTGTATTAGAGGCTGCTATTTTTCTACCTAAATATCAATTTTCCCCTTCTTCAAAACCCTAGCTTTTAGCTGTGCATAATGCTACTTGAAAGAACACATTTCCCTACCTCTCTTGGAGCTAGATGGGGACACGTGACTAAATCTAGCCAATGGTATACTGATAGAAATAGTATAGCAGCATCTGGGAAATTTCCTTTAGAGGCAGTAGCATAGACTCCTCACCTACTTCTTTCATCTTGATGCTTAAAACATGGATATGGTGGCTGAGTCTCTATCCTTGACCACGAGAAGAAGGGCATCTTCTCTACCAGGCTCTCTGAAGCAAAATGTGTTCCAGATAACAGGACAGTAACCATGCCAGCCCTGGAATGTCCACATCAAAACTTCTACTTGAGAGAAGAATAGATTTCTATTTTTAAGTTGCTATTTGACAGACTTCTGTTACTCAGAGCTAAGCTTAATTTTAACTAATATAGATGTTGAATCCAGGCTTCATTTTCAAAAGACTGTTAGTATGAGAACTCCTTCAATGCAAGATAAGTGTTAGAAGAAATTATGAAATGAATTTATTTAAACAGAAATTCTAGATTTAATATCTTAACTTGATTTCTTCCCTCCGACTCTTTTTTTCCCAATTCTTTTCCATGCTATCCCTCCTCATTCTTCTCTTTCTTCATTTTCCCATTCTGGGGATGTGTGTCTACTTTCCTTGCCCAGGGCCTTTCCTAGCCTCACTGGCTTCTCTGCAAGAATTAGAAAAAGGCAATCCTCAAGGTGGCTAAAATTCCACTGGTTCGTGACTGTGGGAATTAGCAAAAGGTACCCCTTTCTCTGGCTGGATCCAACCCCACGCAGAGCATATGGTTTGGCAGGCAGAACCTGGGCTGGATTTCAATCTTTCTTTACTTCTTGGCTAGGTGCCCTTGTGCGATGAACTGTATGCTCAAGTTTGCAAGCCAGTCAGTCCTTTGCTAGCAGGCCCAGTTCGTCTACAACAGGACACTGATGCAAAGCAATAGGTAAGAGTCCCCTAAATTCAGAGCACACTTGGACTTAATATCAAGTGACATTCATATTACTGGTTTTCCAGCCTAAAAAAAAAAAAAGATTCTTTTGGCCTTTATTCCTGATTATAGTCAAGAGTCCTATGGAGATTCATTTCCTACCTATATGTATTCTTATTGCTGCTGACACCATTTCTGGTAGCTCCTATTACCTGTGCTTTCCTGCCTAGTGATTTGCTTTGTTTTTCTGAGTACGTATTTGGGTCTTATCTCATTTTCTCAGCTTCCTCTTGTGCTGATGTCTTAGTGACTGACTGGTGCTGGCCAAAGATAGGGGAACAGATACCAGCAAAATTAGCTGGAAAAGTCATCAAGTTTACTGACTAGTCTATCAGTCATTAATTACATATTTTCATCACATAAATGGTATTTAAGAACATTCTTCTAATTTAATGTTTAAGAGGGGAAATAAAAATATTTGGTATAGAGATTCCTCTATTGTACTCTAGGCTTTATTCAGTCTTATTTCCTTTATAGGCCTTCTTCTCCATGATTTCTGGGACCTAGTAGTACATTATACACTATATTTTATTAGAGTTCTACTTGTTTTACTACTCTTTCCACCAACAAGATCTCTTGTCCTTGCCCAAGTTACAGCATTTATTTACTTTTTATTATTATTTTTTAAAGATTTTATTTATTCATTCATAAGAGACACACACACACACACACACACAGAGAGAGAGAGAGAGAGAGGCAGAGACACAGGCAGAGGGAGAAGCAGGCTCCATGCAGGGAGCCCGATGTGGGACTCGATTGTGGGACTCCAGGATCACACCCCAGGTCAAAGGCAGGTGCTAAACCGCTGAGCCACCCAGGGATCCCTTATTATTTTTTAGTTAAAATGTTTTTTCATTTATTTACTTTTAAAAAAAGATTTATTTATGTATTTGAGAGACAGAGAGAAAGTGAATGAGCATGAGCAAGGTGAAGAGCGAGGGTCTGAGGGAGAAGGAGAGGGAGAGAGAAAATCTCAAGTAGATTCCCCCACTGAACATGGAGGCCCTCTCAGGACTCAATCCCTGGACGGGAGATCATGATCTGAGCAGAAATCAAGAGCTGGGCACTTAGCTGACTGAGCCATGCAGGTCCACCAAGTTATAGCATTTATATAACACATTTTATGTCTTATGTCCTGTTTTTTCTGGGTCCTCACATATATAACATATAACATATAACATATAAACATAAGTTGCACAGTACACAACGTAAAACAAAACTAGACCTCTCTGTCATTTCTAATCAGATGTTATTGGGGTTAAGAATGAAACCCATGCTATTTTAATTTTCCCCACATTTCACAACCATACAGTGGTTTTTCTGCCCTTCATTTGATTATTTTCTTGCCCTAATTGCAAAGAGCATTGATGATGTATGTTTCACGATTAAAATAATGTTGGCTATAAAACCATTGTAAAGGTATAAGATCCTTGTTGGGTTTTCCTTGTCTTAACTTTTATTCAGGGTATGAAAAAATGAGTGTGAGAATGTAAAGATGCTTGATTGCAAAATTAAAGAGGTTCCCTGTAATCAGCTCAGGGGAACAGAGTCACCACAGAACTCTTGGCATGTGTTCCCTATCCCAGCCAAGGGTGGTGATCCTTGGAGATCCCCTGATTTCTGAGGTGACGCTTCACAGTGCTGGGGTGAAGGCGAGCACAGCTAATGAAGTGTGAAGGAAGAGCAAAAGACTATCTCTGGGTGGTCAGAGCTCTCCCTGACATTTTCAGTTCTTATTGACACTGTCCTAAATATTTCAATTTAGGCTGTGTATTCCACCAATAAATCCTTTATTCCCTAACTGATTTAAAAAAAAAAAAAAAAGATTTGGGGAGGAGCAAGATGGCGGAAGAGTAGGGTCTCCAAATCACCTGTCTCCACCAAACTACCTAGAAAACCTTCAAATTATCCTGAAAATCTATGAATTCGGCCTGAGGTTTAAAGAGAGACCAGCTGGAATGCGACAGTGAGAAGAGTTCGCGCTTCTATCAAGGTAGGAAGACGGGGAAAAAGAAATAAAGGAACAAAGGCCTCCAAGGGGGAGGGGCCCCGCGAGGAGCCGGGCTGAGGCCGGGGCGAGTGTCCCCAGGACAGGAGAGCCCCGTCCCGGAGGAGCAGGAGCTGCACCAACCTTCCCGGGCGGAAAGGGGCTCGCGGGGAATTGGAGCAGGACCCAGGAGGGCGGGGATGCCCTCGGGCTCCCTGGGACAGTAACAGAGCAACTGCGCGCCCAGGAGAGTGCGCCGAGCTCCCTAAGGGCTGCAGCGCGCACGGCGGGACCCGCGGGACCCGGAGCAGCTCGGAGGGGCTCGGGCAGAGGAAGAGGCTCCGTGCGGAGGGGGCTGCGCGGTTCCAGGAGCAGTTCGGGGGGGCTCGGGGGCGGCTCCGCGGAGGGGGCTGCGCGGCCCGGGAGCGCGAATCCAACAGCGCAGGCTCCGGAGCACAGGGCGCCGGGACACAGCCCAGGATCCCGCCTCCCCCGGGACAGGCAGAGGCCGGGAGGGCCCAGGACAGCGAGGACGCTCCTGCCCCAGCTGAGCACATCAGCGGCCCCGCCCCGGAGCCTCCAGGCCCTGCAGACGGAGTTCCTGCCGGAGCTGAATCCAGGTTTCCAGAGCTGCCCCGCCACTGGGGCTGTTCCTCCTGCGGCCTCACGGGGTAAACAACCCCCAACGAGCCCTGCACCAGGCAGGGGCACAGCAGCTCCCCCAACTGCTAACACCTGAAAATCAGCACAACAGGCCCCTCCCCCAGAACACCAGCTAGACGGACAACTTCCAGGAGAAGCCAAGGGACTTAAAGTACACAGAATCAGAAGATACTCCCCGGTGGTTCTTTTTTTGTTTGTTTGTTTTTGTTTTTGTTTTTGTTTTTGTTTTGTTTTGCTTTTTGATTTGTTTCCTTCCCCCACCCCCTTTTTTTTCCTCCTTTCTTTTTCTTTCTCTTTTTCTTCTTCTTTTTTTTTTTTTTTCGTTTTTTTTTTCTTTTTCTTCCCTTTTTTTTTCTCTTTCTCTTTTCTTTCCTTCTTTCTCTCCTCTCTTTTTCTCTTTTTCCCAATACAACTTGCTTTTGGCCACTCTGCACTGAGCAAAATGACTAGAAGGAAAACATCACCTCAAAAGAAAGAATCAGAAACAGTCCTCTCTCCCACAGAGTTACAAAATCTGGATTACAATTCAATGTCAGAAAGCCAATTCAGAAGCACTATTATACAGCTACTGGTGGCTCTAGAAAAAAGTATAAAGGACTCAAGAGACTTCATGACTGCAGAATTTAGAGCTAATCAGGCAGAAATTAAAAATCAATTGAATGAGATGCAATCCAAACTAGAAGTCCTAACGACGAGGGTTAACGAGGTGGAAGAACGAGTGAGTGACCTAGAAGACAAGTTGATAGCAAAGAGGGAAACTGAGGAAAAAAGAGACAAACAATTAAAAGACCATGAAGATAGATTAAGGGAAATAAATGACAGCCTGAGGAAGAAAAACCTACGTTTAATTGGGGTTCCCGAGGGCGCCGAAAGGGACAGAGGGCCAGAATATGTATTTGAACAAATTCTAGCTGAAAACTTTCCTAATCTGGGAAGGGAAACAGGCATTCAGATCCAGGAAATAGAGAGATCCCCCCCTAAAATCAATAAAAACCGTTCAACACCTCGACATTTAATTGTGAAGCTTGCAAATTCCAAAGATAAGGAGAAGATCCTTAAAGCAGCAAGAGACAACAAATCCCTGACTTTTATGGGGAGGAGTATTAGGGTAACAGCAGACCTCTCCACAGAGACCTGGCAGGCCAGAAAGGGCTGGCAGGATATATTCAGGGTCCTAAATGAGAAGAACATGCAACCAAGAATACTTTATCCAGCAAGGCTCTCATTCAAAATGGAAGGAGAGATAAAGAGCTTCCAAGACAGGCAGCAACTAAAAGAATATGTGACCTCCAAACCAGCTCTGCAAGAAATTTTAAGGGGGCCTCTTAAAATTCCCCTTTAAGAAGAAGTTCAGTGGAACAGTCCACAAAAACAAAGACTGAATAGATATCATGATGACACTAAACTCATATCTCTCAATAGTAACTCTGAATGTGAACGGGCTTAATGACCCCATCAAAAGGCGCAGGGTTTCAGACTGGATAAAAAAGCAGGACCCATCTATTTGCTGTCTACAAGAGACTCATTTTAGACAGAAGGACACCTACAGCCTGAAAATAAAAGGTTGGAGAACCATTTACCATTCGAATGGTCCTCAAAAGAAAGCAGGGGTAGCCATCCTTATATCAGATAAACTAAAATTTACCCCAAAGACTGTAGTGAGAGATGAAGAGGGACACTATATCATACTTAAAGGATCTATTCAACAAGAGGACTTAACAATCCTCAATATATATGCTCCGAATGTGGGAGCTGCCAAATATATAAATCAATTATTAACCAAAGTGAAGAAATACTTAGATAATAATACACTTATACTTGGTGACTTCAATCTAGCTCTTTCTATACTCGATAGGTCTTCTAAGCAAAACATCTCCAAAGAAACGAGAGCTTTAAATGATACACTGGACCAGATGGATTTCACAGATATCTACAGAACTTTACATCCAAACTCAACTGAATACACATTCTTCTCAAGCGCACATGGAACTTTCTCCAGAATAGACCACATATTGGGTCACAAATCGGGTCTGAACCGATACCAAAAGATTGGGATTGTCCCCTGCACATTCTCGGACCATAATGCCTTGAAATTAGAACTAAATCACAACAAGAAGTTTGGAAGGACCTCAAACACATGGAGGTTAAGGACCATCCTGCTAAAAGATAAAAGGGTCAACCAGGAAATTAAGGAAGAATTAAAAAGATTCATGGAAACTAATGAGAATGAAGATACAACCGTTCAAAATCTTTGGGATGCAGCAAAAGCAGTCCTAAGGGGGAAATACATCGCAATACAAGCATCCATTCAAAAACTGGAAAGAACTCAAATACAAAAGCTAACCTTACACATAAAGGAGCTAGAGAAAAAACAGCAAATAGATCCTACACCCAAGAGAAGAAGGGAGTTAATAAAGATTCGAGCAGAACTCAACGAAATCGAGACCAGAAGAACTGTGGAACAGATCAACAGAACCAGGAGTTGGTTCTTTGAAAGAATTAATAAGATAGATAAACCATTAGCCAGCCTTATTAAAAAGAAGAGAGAGAAGACTCAAATTAATAAAATCATGAATGAGAAAGGAGAGATCACTACCAACACCAAGGAAATACAAACGATTTTAAAAACATATTATGAACAGCTATACGCCAATAAATTAGGCAATCTAGAAGAAATGGACGCATTCCTGGAAAGCCACAAACTACCAAAACTGGAACAAGAAGAAATAGAAAACCTGAACAGGCCAATAACCAGGGAGGAAATTGAAGCAGTCATCAAAAACCTCCCAAGACACAAGAGTCCAGGGCCAGATGGCTTCCCAGGAGAATTTTATCAAACGTTTAAAGAAGAAATCATACCTATTCTCCTAAAGCTGTTTGGAAAGATAGAAAGAGATGGAGTACTTCCAAATTCGTTCTATGAAGCCAGCATCACCTTAATTCCAAAGCCAGACAAAGACCCCGCCAAAAAGGAGAATTACAGACCAATATCCCTGATGAACATGGATGCAAAAATTCTCAACAAGATACTGGCCAATAGGATCCAACAGTACATTAAGAAAATTATTCACCATGACCAAGTAGGATTTATCCCTGGGACACAAGGCTGGTTCAACACCCGTAAAACAATCAATGTGATTCATCATATCAGCAAGAGAAAAACCAAGAACCATATGATCCTCTCATTGGATGCAGAGAAAGCATTTGACAAAATACAGCATCCATTCCTGATTAAAACTCTTCAGAGTGTAGGGATAGAGGGAACATTCCTCGACATCTTAAAAGCCATCTATGAAAAGCCCACAGCAAATATCATTCTCAATGGGGAAGCACTGGGAGCCTT
Source organism: Canis lupus dingo (assembly GCF_003254725.2). Taxonomy (NCBI): domain Eukaryota; kingdom Metazoa; phylum Chordata; class Mammalia; order Carnivora; family Canidae; genus Canis; species Canis lupus. Next base: position 16,098,038 of record NC_064254.1, read on the forward strand.
TCCCCTAAGATCAGGAACAAGACAGGGATGTCCACTCTCACCACTGCTATTCAACATAGTACTGGAAGTCCTATCCTCAGCAATCAGACAACAAAAAGACATTAAAGGCATTCAAATTGGCAAAGAAGAAGTCAAACTCTCTCTCTTCGCCGATGACATGATACTCTACATAGAAAACCCAAAAGACTCCACCCCAAGATTGCTAGAACTCATACAGCAATTCGGTAGCGTGGCAGGATACAAAATCAATGCCCAGAAGTCAGTGGCATTTCTATACACTAACAATGAGACTGAAGAAAGAGAAATTAAGGAGTCAATCCCATTTACAATTGCACCCAAAAGCATAAGATACCTAGGAATAAACCTCACCAAAGATGTAAAGGATCTATACCCTCAAAACTATAGAACACTTCTGAAAGAAATTGAGGAAGACACAAAGAGATGGAAAAATATTCCATGCTCATGGATTGGCAGAATTAATATTGTGAAAATGTCAATGTTACCCAGGGCAATATACACGTTTAATGCAATCCCTATCAAAATACCATGGACTTTCTTCAGAGAGTTAGAACAAATTATTTTAAGATTTGTGTGGAATCAGAAAAGACCCCGAATAGCCAGGGGAATTTTAAAAAAGAAAACCATATCTGGGGGCATCACAATGCCAGATTTCAGGTTGTACTACAAAGCTGTGGTCATCAAGACAGTGTGGTACTGGCACAAAAACAGACACATAGATCAGTGGAACAGAATAGAGAATCCAGAAGTGGAACCTGAACTTTATGGGCAACTAATATTCGATAAAGGAGGAAAGACTATCCATTGGAAGAAAGACAGTCTCTTCAATAAATGGTGCTGGGAAAATTGGACATCCACATGCAGAAGAATGAAACTAGACCACTCTCTTTCACCATACACAAAGATAAACTCAAAATGGATGAAAAATCTAAATGTGAGACAAGATTCCATCAAAATCCTAGAGAAGAACACAGGCAACACCCTTTTTGAACTCGGCCATAGTAACTTCTTGCAAGATACATCCACAAAGGCAAAAGAAACAAAAGCAAAAATGAACTATTGGGACTTCATCAAGATAAGAAGCTTTTGCACAGCAAAGGATACAGTCAACAAAACTCAAAGACAACCTACAGAATGGGAGAAGATATTTGCAAATGACATATCAGATAAAGGGCTAGTTTCCAAGATCTATAAAGAACTTATTAAACTCAACACCAAAGAAACAAACAATCCAATCATGAAATGGGCAAAAGACATGAACAGAAATCTCACAGAGGAAGACATAGACATGGCCAACATGCATATGAGAAAATGCTCTGCATCACTTGCCATCAGGGAAATACAAATCAAAACTACAATGAGATACCACCTCACACCAGTGAGAATGGGGAAAATTAACAAGGCAGGAAACAACAAATGTTGGAGAGGATGCGGAGAAAAGGGAACCCTCTTACACTGTTGGTGGGAATGTGAACTGGTGCAGCCACTCTGGAAAACTGTGTGGAGGTTCCTCAAACAGTTAAAAATATACCTGCCCTACGACCCAGCAATTGCACTGTTGGGGATTTACCCCAAAGATACAAATGCAATGAAACGCCGGGACACCTGCACCCCGATGTTTCTAGCAGCAATGGCCACTATAGCCAAACTGTGGAAGGAGCCTCGGTGTCCAACGAAAGATGAATGGATAAAGAAGATGTGGTTTATGTATACAATGGAATATTACTCAGCTATTAGAAATGACAAATACCCACCATTTGCTTCAACGTGGATGGAACTGGAGGGTATTATGCTGAGTGAAGTAAGTCAGTTGGAGAAGGACAAACATTATATGTTCTCATTCATTTGGGGAATATAAATAATAGTGAAAGGGAAAATAAGGGAAGGGAGAAGAAATGTGTGGGAAATATCAGAAAGGGAGACAGAACGTAAAGACTGCTAACTCTGGGAAACGAACTAGGGGTGGTAGAAGGGGAGGAGGGCGGGGGGTGGGAGTGAATGGGTGACGGGCACTGGGTGTTATTCTGTATGTTAGTAAATTGAACACCAATAAAAAAAAATAAATAAATAAAGTAAAAAAAAAAAAAATAAAAAAAAAAAAATAAAAAAAAAAGATTTTATTTATTTATTCATGAGAGACCCAGAGAGAGAGGCAGAGACACAGGCAAAGGGAGAAGCAGACTCCCCAAGGGGATCCCGATATGAGACTCAATCCCAGGACCTCAGGATCATGACCTAGGCCGAAGGCAGATGCTCAACCACTGAGCCACCTAGATGCCCCTCCCTGACTGATTTCTACATGAAATTCATCTCATGGTCAATGTTGCTTGTTCTTTTGAGCCTTGTCCCACTCCATCTGCTTGGCTAGATGGTTGGTCTAGTTCACTCCTGGACAGTATTATCCTAGTGCTACCCAGTAGGATGTGGGAGAAACCCAGAGAGAGGAGCCTCATTATGAAGTAAGCGTGAGAGGGAGGGACAGAGAAAGAGAAGGCTGTTTCAGCTTATTGCCAAAATGAAGATTAAGATGATTTTGAAACCCAGGGGCACAGAAATATTCAAAATGAGGGAGAGTGTGTGGAGGCCTTGTCAAATGGACAGATGGAGGACTCAATCTTAGTCTGCCACTTGCTTTTGAGTACCTTGTGCTGCTTTCTTTTTTTTTTTTTTTAAGATTTTATTTATTTATTTATTTATTTATTTTTAATTTATTTTTTATTGGTGTTCAATTTACCAACACACAGAATAAACCCCAGTGCCCGTCACCCATTCACTCCCACCCTCCGCCCTCCTCCCCTTCTACTACCCCTAGTTCGTTTCCCAGAGTTAACAGTCTTTACGTTCTGTCTCCCTTTCTGATATTTCCCACCCATTTCTTCTCCTTTCCCTTATATTCCCTTTCACTATTATTTATATTCCCCAAATGAATGAGAACATATAATGTTTGTCCTTCTCCGACTGACTTACTTCACTCAGCATAATACCCTCCAGTTCCATCCACGTTGAAGCAAATGGTGGGTATTTGTCATTTCTAATGGCTGAGTAATATTCCATTGTATACATAAACCACATCTTCTTTATCCATTCATCTTTCCATGGACACCAAGTCTCCTTCCACAGTTTGGCTATTGTGGCCATTGCTGCTATAAACATCGGGGTGCAGGTGTCCTGGAGTTTCATTGCATCTGTATCTTTGGGGTAAATCCCCAACAGTGCAATTGCTGGGTCGTAGGGCAGGTCTATTTTTAACTCTTTGAGGAACCTCCACACAGTTTTCCAGAGTGGCTGCACCAGTTCACATTCCCACCAACAGTGTAAGAGGGTTCCCCTTTCTCCGCATCCTCTCCAACATTTGTTGTTTGCCCCATTTATTGCCTTGTTAATTTTCCCCATTCTCACTGGTGTGAGATGGTATCTCATTGTAGTTTTGATTTGTATTTCCCTGATGGCAAGTGATGCAGAGCATTTTCTCATATGCATGTTGGCCATGTCTATGTCTTCCTCTGTGAGATTTCTCTTCATGTCTTTTGCCCATTTCATGATGGGACTGTTTGTTTCTTTGGTGTTGAGTTTAATAAGTTCTTTATAGATCTTGGAAACTAGCCCTTTATCTGATATGTCATTTGCAAATAGAGATGGAGTACTTCCAAATTCGTTCTATGAGGCCAGCATCACCTTAATTCCAAAACCAGACAAAGACCCCACCAAAAAGGAGAATTACAGACCAATATCCCTGATGAACATGGATGCAAAAATTCTCAACAAGATACTGGCCAATAGGATCCAACAGTACATTAAGAAAATTATTCACCATGACCAAGTAGGATTTATCCCTGGGACACAAGGCTGGTTCAACACCCATAAAACAATCAATGTGATTCATCATATCAGCAAGAGAAAAACCAAGAACCATATGATCCTCTCATTAGATGCAGAGAAAGCCTTTGACAAAATACAGCATCCATTTCTGATCAAAACTCTTCAGAGTGTAGGGATAGAGGGAACATTCCTCAAATCTTAAAAGCCATCTACGAAAAGCCCACAGCAAATATCATTTTCAATGGGGAACCACTGGGAGCCTTTCCCCTAAGATCAGGAACAAGACAAGGATGTCCACTCTCAGCACTGCTATTCAACATAGTACTGGAAGTCCTAGCCTCAGCAATCAGACAACAAAAAGACATTAAAGGCATTCAAATTGGCAAAGAAGAAGTCAAACTCTCCCTCTTCACCGATGACATGATACTCTACATAGAAAACCCAAAGTCTCCACCCCAAGATTGCTAGAACTCATACAGCAATTTGGTAGCGTGGCAGGATACAAAATCAATGCCCAGAAATCAGTGGCATTTCTATACACTAACAATGAGACTGAAGAAAGAGAAATTAAGGAGTCAATCCCATTTACAATTGCACCCAAAAGCATAAGATACCTAGGCATAAACCTAACCAAAGATGTAAAGGATCTATACCCTCAAAACTATAGAACACTTCTGAAAGAAATTGAGGAAGACACAAAGAGATGGAAAAATATTCCATGCTCATGGATTGGCAGAATTAATATTGTGAAAATGTCAATGTTACCCAGGGCAATTTCCACGTTTAATGCAATCCCTATCAAAATACCATGGACTTTCTTCAGAGAGTTAGAACAAATTATTTTAAGATTTGTGTGGAATCAGAAAAGACCCCGAATAGCCAGGGGAATTTTAAAATAGAAAACCATATCTGGGGGCATCACAATGCCAGATTTCAGGTTGTACTACAAAGCTGTGGTCATCAAGACAGTGTGGTACTGGCACAAAAACAGACACATAGAGCAATGGAACAGAATAGAGAACCCAGAAGTGGACCCTGAACTTTATAGTCAACTAATATTCGATAAAGGAGGAAAGACTATCCATTGGAAGAAAGACAGTCTCTTCAATAAATGGTGCTGGGAAAATTGGACATCCACATGCAGAAGAATGAAACTAGACCACTCTCTTTCACCATACACAAAGATAAACTCAAAATAGATGAAAGATCTAAATGTGAGACAAGATTCCATCAAAATCCTAGAGAAAAACTCAGGCAACACCCTTTTTGAACTCAGCCACAGTAACTTCTTGCAAGATACATCCACGAAGGCAAAAGAAACAAAAGCAAAAATGAACTATTGGGACTTCATCAAGATAAGAAGCTTTTGCACAGCAAAGGATACAGTCAATAAAACTAAAAGACAACCTACAGAATGGGAGAAGATACTTGTGCTGCTTTCTTAACCCCATGAGTGTCAGTTACCTCATCTGTAAAATGAGGATCATGGCATCTCCCTTGTAAACATGTGAGGATTACAGGAGATAAGGTACCAACCCACTTAGCACAGTGCCCGGTGCATTGCATGCTTCCTGTAACTGGTATTTTGAAAAAGAAGTTCAAGAGTCCTGGTCATGCACTTGTAAGGAATTTTTACTAAGATTTTATTCAAAAGCAGCTGAGAGCAGATTGTCATATATTTTCAAGTACAAAACACAAACATAAACCTTTGCCTCTAAGTTTTTCTGTTAGTCACTTAATTCAAACCTCTGCTCAAATGTTGCCTCCTCAGAGGTAACCCCTCTGCCTATCCCATGTAAAATAGTACTTCCCATATATTCCTTTCTTCTCATTTTGACTTGCTGTGTTGTATAGCACTTGTGATCAGACATTCTATCGAGTATATGACTTTTTGTGACTGGTAATGTTCATCTCCTTTGCCAGTGTGAAAGCTTTATGAGGGAAGAAACTTTGTTCAGCTTATTCCTATATCCTAGCACCCAGAAAAATGTCAAGGACAAAGAAGGAATTAACTAAGCACTTGTTAAGTGAACTATGTTATATCATTTTTTCCTACTTCATCTCTGTTAATACATTGTTTTTATGGTGAATATTTGCAGCTTGCATGTAGATAGAGGTACAGGCATATCAGACTGGCAGGGTATTTTTTGCAGTAGTCTTGGTTTTCATGGCCTTAAAAGTTCTTTAATACATGGCACCAATTCATGTTATCAAAGCAAAGTGTGAATTTCCTGGAGGACTCGAAGTCCCTTTTAGACCTGCCATGGTTGTAAAAGAAAGCCAGAAGCATGGCAACTCCTTCATTTTCTGCCAGTCTCATCTCTTTCAGCTCATGGCCTGTGTCACGATCTGCAAAGTTGGAATTCACAGGAATTTGTGACTTGCTCTGTTGGCTTGTTTTTCATCATTCTTTCCTTTCCAATAAATTTGCACAGCTTTCCCTGCCTGTCAGATGTAGCACTGTGCTTATTCAGCTCTCAGTCTCAGGGTTAATTTATCAGGACTGGTTTCCCAACTTGCTCCCCATTTCACATGCCTCTTTTACTGTTCATCCACTGAGCAAAGAACCGGTCCCAGGGACTGGTTACCAGAGCTTCGGGCACTAATGAGCCTTCTGTTGTGCCGAGGTTCTGGCTCTACCTGGGGTCTGGTGGGAAGGTCTTCCAAGAGTCCCGCATGTGACTCCTGTTCATCTTCCCCCTTTGGCAAGCCTAGTGGCCACCAAATACCATACTGTATTCAAAGGTCCTGGGGCTCGCTTCATCTGGGCCATAAAAGGACATGTGAAGGACATTGTCCCCTCAACATTGCAGCAACTATGTAGAATCCTTGATGGGCATTGGGCTGCCTCCTGAAGGTGGGGAGGAAAGGTGAGCAGATGTCTTTCTTGACAATTGGAAACTTCAGTTGTTAGGATGAACTCTATCAGTTTGTTAAAGACAAATATATAAAAGATATATGTATACACACCTATACCTACATATATAAAAGATATATACACACACATATAAAATATATAAAGTCTTTTCCTCAAAGAGCTTAATGGTGTACAAATATATTCTAGAGGGATATGCATGCTTAAAAATGGCTATTTATTTAATAAAAATGAGATATAACTATTCTTTATTTCTTATTGGTCCTTTCTCTTATTTTCTGTAACTTAAATCTCATAGAATGAGAGTGTTAGACTAGGTTATCCACATGACACTTCATACATTTCTGCTCAGGATGTGATCCTTGGAGACACAGCATGAACCTGACCTGGGATCTTGTGAGAAATGCAGAGACTCAGGCCCCATCTAAGATCTATGTATTAGAATTTGCATTTGCTCCTAGAAGATTCATATGCACATTACAGGTTGCAAAGCACTGATCATCAGCTCTAATATTTTGAGGTCATATGATTATATTTAAATAAACTAATTCATATAATTATCCAAATGCAAACACCAGCATGAAGTGGAGAGAACATAGATCTGAATTTGGATTTCAGTTCCAACACTAATCATATTTGAGAAATAACTTCAGCTTTCTAATTTGGAGAAAATGGCACCTACCTTCAAGATAAGTGTGGGGATTAAATCTTATACATGGAAAGGACAGCACATACAATGTCTGGTACCAAAGCCTGATAACAATTCTGTTAGTTTATTAAAATCTATGCAATTAAGGGATTTTTTTTTATTCTGTATGTTAGTAAATTGAACACCAATAAAAAAAAAATAAAAAATAAAAAAAATAATAATATTATTGGAAGTAAAAAAAAAAAAATAAATAAAGTAGGCTCCATGCTTAGCACAGAGCCCAATGGTGGGTTGAACTCACAATCCTGAGATCAAGACCTGAGCTGAGAGCAAGAATTGGATGCTTAACTAAACCACCTAGGCATCCCCAAATTCTTAAAAATCTTTTGCACATTTGAAATGTATTCTGCGGAAGGCCAATAGCATTGTCTAATGAGTTCCCTCCAGATTGCTTATTGATGAACTACCTAGGACCAAAGGGCCCTTTATCTCCCAGAGGGGATGCTATACCTAATTTAACTTTTTATGGGACCGGGGATCCCAAGTTCTCTGGGTGTTGGAAGCCATCATTTCCCAAGACTACCCTGGCACCTAAGCTCAGTTCATTGGATCTTCAGCCCAACATGTTTATGTGCTCTCTATACTTCACCCCATATTTTCCCTGTTAAAAAGGGAAAACTTTGGGGGTTAGGGGCTCTCCATGAAGCCAAGTAGACTCTCCGTGGCGTTTCTGCAAGATGCTTAACTAACAGTGTGCTTATTCACTGCTGGTCCTTTTGTCATGAGTTCCAGCTTGCTCCAAGTGATGTCACTCACATTAACCTGAGCCCTTTGCTTTATATTATTTGGGCAAAGATTGCCCTATATTCTTTTAACCTAAATGGCATAAGATGTTATAAGGTAGGGACCAGAACTAGATCTCATATGAAAAGAAGCAGGAGAAAGAACATTCTACTGGGAGCAAAGACTTGGGTCTAATTCCATGTATATAATTAGCTGGCTATTCTTCCCAGCACATTTTATGAATATAGGCCTTAGGTTTTCCATTTTAAAAATGGGAATACTGGATTAATTTATCTTTCTACTTTAAAAGTCAATTATTTCTTTCTTCTTTTTTTTTTATCTTGTATGCATTGAGATGAAAAATCCAAATATTTTTGTGAAAATTTATAGATTTACCATAATTTTTCATATAATAAAATCTTAACCACTTAGATTAAAAAGTCTTGAATTTTTTGTTTTGTTTTGTCTGTCATTCTTCATATAAATGATTTGTGACCCACATGAGGCTCAGGGGAATTTCCTTATTCAGTAGCTCTGCTTTTCTAGGATATTGCCTTTCCCAAGTACACACATATTTGCAGATTTCTAGGTAACTGATTTCTGAAGAACAATTCCTATGGCAGTAAAAATTCTATCCAAATTCTGAAGGAACATTCCTTGTCCAAGATGAGCAAAAGATTCATTCCAAAATGAACAAGGAATTGTTTCTGTAACTGGCACTGACAATTATTTCCAAATAGAGGATATTTAATGAGAAATAAATAAATAAATCTAATGAATCCTTCAATCCAGTGTATCTGAAGACAGAGACCTAGGATTGGGAACAAGATTCCAATAAAGGTCTTTCTAAACTGAGGAAAATAGTCTAAAAGTGTAAAGTAACTTAGATCTTCTTTAGTCTTCATTGATTTGGATTAAACTTAGCAATGGAATACAGGCCTACCATTTAACGCACATCTTCCCTTTTAAGAATTCACCCTAAACAATGTCACCTCCCTATACACTCCTAAGCATGAAGAATCTGTCCCTTCTGTCTTTGTCATTGCACTATGCTTTGTATATTAATATAGGCTATTGTATTTATAAAGTTACATAGCAATTATAGCATCTCTCCGATTGCATAACAATTCCTATTTATGTTTCTGACTATTCCACGTGATTGTGCATTTCATAGGATGGGGACCATGTCTTAACCATTTTTGTCCTCCGGGGCTAAGGCAATTCTTGGTGCAGTTGATACTCAATAAATGTCTTTTTATTGTTGAATGAATGAATGAATGAATATGCACTGTACAAATATGAGAAACCTATTATAATGTTGGAGAGAAGTATTATAGTAATTATGTACTTTTTACTTTAGAGTAAAATTTTCTAAACAAAAGTAAGATGTAGTCTGAATCTAGCCATATCTGGAGTAGGAAGGATGTTTTAAAATAAAAGGCTCTAAATGGAGCTGCATTTAGAATGAGGCCCTTATAAGGATTATGAATTGATACCTATCACTTCATTTTAATATATATACATTTAAATGTAGATTCCTATTGAGTGCTATGTAAGCACCTTGGTATCCAACATTTTCTTTATAAATGGTACTAAATGGAAAAAAATGGCAAAGCAAGTAAAGTAATCCAAATATAAAAAGACAATTTACATATCAAAATGAAAATCTCATTTGAACTAAGGATTTGAACTCAGGAAGAAGATTTTGCAGAAGTAAAAAAAAAAATTCCATTTAAAAAAGATATTCAAATAGGTCACTGAATACTTGTACCCAGGTGGCAAGTTATTATTTTTAATCCTTATATTTGTGTTTAATAAAACTATAATAGGGAAGAGTATCTGATAAGCCCAAAGGGATGTTTCTGTAGGAATTCACTGTGATTCTTACTCCCTGAACCTTGCAAGTATTTTGAATCTCAGCCTATTTTGAAGAAAACATAACTTTTGCTCTTTTTGTCTTGCAGTAGGTAAAAAGGTTGTAAACTCTGACAAATCACCGCTGCATTTTAGTTTACAACACCCTGGTGCCATATACATCCATAGATGTGAAATTGTGAATTTCCAGAGAGGAACTTCAGGCTGCTCTGAGGTTTTAATCATTGCCTGGGAAGTGAGGTCTTGCATGCTCTGGTGCTGTTTCACATGTGATTTATGGACATTCAGGGTGTATAACAACTGTATGTAAGCCAGTGCAACAATCCTGCTCCCTACTAAGTATTTGTTTGTGGTTGACTGTGGTCACTTTCTGGTCTCTTTTACTTTTCATTTCACACTGATAGGAGCTCTATACTCCTTACAGATCGATGAGTCAGAGGTCATGCCCAATGAAAATAATGCCTTCTGCTTTTGTTCTACAGCTTTTCTACAGCTTCTTAGATTCCTACGACAAAAATGCATAGTCTTAGGTAAGAAACTTGTTTTGACTAGTCCATCAACCTCCATGCCCTGTAGTTGAAACTGGGTTAGCATCCTTAAATCAGCTGTCAGAAAATAGTATGATTTTTTTGTTATTAAAGTATGGTTGACATATAATGTCATACTAGTTTCAAGTGCATAGTGATTCAATAATCCTATATATTACAAAATGCTCACCATGATAAGTGTAGTCACAATCTGTCACCATACAAAGTTATTACAATATTATTGAGTATATACTCTATGCTATATGTTTCATCCCCATCATGTATTTATTTTGTAAATGGAAGTTTATACCTCTTAATACCCTTCATTTATTTAATCTACTGCCCCCCCCCACCTGCCTCCCCTTTGGCAACCACCAATTTGTTCTCTGCATTTATGAGTCTGTTTCTGTTTTTTTCTTTTAATGATTTTTCTAAAGTAGATGGGAAAGAAGGAAAAGAGGAAAATGAAGTGAGTGGGAGGTGAAGCAGTACCTTGGAGTCAGCACAAAAACACACTCTTTGAAAGGGCAAAAGAAGGGTAGATGTTTTATAGACATATAACAATATTTTACACCTTCACATTCAACTATATTAAATAAATGCAAAGATCTCTTCCAAGCATATCCAGATAATTTGATGAAAGTTTTGCTTCGCACAGAGATCTCTAAAATCTGAAAAAAAACTGTCACAGACATGGAGATTTTTAAAGCAGAATTTGCTCATATCAGGTTCTTTTAGTCTCCACAACATTAATTCTTATAGCAAAACCTTGGCTATTGATGTCTACTCAATCATCATACTTCTATGTATTCCCAGGCACATATTCCCAGGGATCCATGGCACACAGTAAAGAAAATATTTTTAGAACATTTTCTTCACTGAAAACCCAAAGTGAAACATTCATGAAAGCTATGTACACTTAGAAGGTACAAGAGTCCCATCAAAATTTATACCTCAAGTGATGGTTCTGCACCATATCAGAATTAGTGTGAGTTAGCAACTTCATATTGCACAGGCAAGACCCTGGAACTATTTCTGCTTCCATATTATAAGCATAAACTCAGAAATACTGTGAGTTTGATTCTAGATCACTGCAATAAAATGAATATCCAAAAATAGTGAGTATCACAATAAAGTGAGTCAAATTAAGTTTTCGTTTCCCAGTATATATAAAAGTTATATTTATTTATTTATTTATTTTAAAGTTATATTTATACTATACTATTAAATGTGCAGCAGCATTATGTTTAAAAAACACACATATCTTAATTTAAAATTACTTTATTGCTAAAAAGTGCTAACCATCATCTAAGCTTTCAGAGTCATAATTGTTTTGCTGGTGGAAGGTCTTGCCTCATCTGTGATCCTGATGTCTGTTGACTGACCAGGATGTTGGCTGCTGAAGGTGACAATTTCTCAAAATAACATAACAATGAAATTTGTCACATCAGTTGACTCTTCTTTTCAAGAAAAATTTCTCTATAGTGCGCGATGCTATTTTATAATGTTTTGATGTACAGTAGAACTTCTTTCAAAATTGGAGTCCGTCCTTTCAAAACTTGCTGCTGCTTTCTCAACTAATTTTACATAATATTCTAAATCTTTTGTTGTCATTTCAATTATCTTTATAGCGTCTTCATCAGTAGTTTCCATTTCAAGAAATCACTTTCCGTTCTTAGCCATAAGAAGCAACTCCTCATCTATTCAAGTTTGATCATGAGATTGCAGCAATGCAGTTCCATCTTCAGGCTCTACCTTTACTTTTTTAGTTCTAGTTCTTCTGCTATTTCCACCCCATCTGCTGTTACTTCCTCCACTGGCGTCTTGAACCCTTTGAAGTAATTTATGAGTTGGAATCAACTTTACCAAATTCCTGTGAATATTGATATTTTGACCTCTTTCCATGAATCATGAAACTTTTATAATGTCATTGAGAATGATGAATCCTTTCCAGAAGGTTTTCAATATCCTTTGCCCAGATCCATCAGAGAAATTCCCATCTGTGTCAGCTATAGCCTTATGAAATGTATCTTTTCAAAGATTTATTTATTTACTTCAGAGACAGTGTGTGTGCAAGCAGAGGGAGGGGCAGAGGGAGAATCTCAAGCAGACTCCCTGCTGAGCACAGAGCCTGACTTGAGGCTTTATCTCATGACCCTGAGATCATGACCTGAGCCTAAATCAAGAGTCAGTCACTTAACTGACTGAGCTACCCAGGCACACCTGAAATTCATTTCTTAAAAAATAAGACTTGATAGTCAAAATGGCCCCTTGATCCATGGGCTGCAGAATGGATGTTGTGTTATCAGACATGAAAACAACATTAATATTGTACATTTTTATCAGAGCTCTTGTGTACTGCATTGTTAATGAGTAACAATATTTTGAAATAAATATATATTTTTTCTGAGCATAGGTCTCAACAGGCTTAAAATATTCAATAAACCATGTTGTAAAAAGGTATGCTGTCATCCAGACTTTGTTGTTCTATTCATAGAATACAGGCAGAGTAGGTTAGCTAATTCTTTAGTAACCTAGGGTTTCTGGAATGGTAAATGAGCACTGGCTTCAACTTCATAGAATTGAAGAGACTTAGGGTCTTACTCTCCAGTAGGCTTTGGTTTAAGGGAATGTTGTTGGTGATTTGATCTTTTATCCAGATGACTAAAACTTTCTCCCTATCAGGAATATGGCTGTTTCAGTTTCTTATTTGTGCGTTTACTAGAGAGGCATCTTTAATTTCCTCCAGGATCTTCTCCTTTGTTTTCATAACTTGGCTGTTTGGCATGTGAGGCTTACCTTTTGGCCTATGTTGGCTTTTGACATGCCTTCCTCACTAAGTTTGACCATTTCTAGCTTTTGATTTAAAGTGAGATGGGGATCCCTGGGTGGCTCAGCGATTTAGCGCCTGCGTTCGGCCCAGGGCACAATCCTGGAGTCCCAGGATCTAGTCCCGTGTCCGGCTCCCTGCATGGAGCCTGCTTCTCCCTCTGCCTGTGTCTCTGTCTTTCTCTCTATCTCTCTGTGTCTCTCATGAATAAATAAATAAAATCTTTAAAAAAAAATAAAGTGAGAGATGTGCAACTTTTCCTTTTGCTTGAACACGTAAGAGGCCATAGTAGGGTTGTTATTTGACCTAATTTCAGTATTGTTCTGCCTCAGAGGATAGTGAAGCCTGAGGGTATGGAGAGAGATGAAGGAAAGGCTGCTCAGTGGAGTAGTTCTAACACACAGAACACTTGTGATTAACTTTACTATCTTGTGTGGGTGTAGTTCACAGCTCCCCGAAACAATTATAATAGTAACATGAAAGATCATTGATCACAGATGACTATACCAAATATAATAATAATGAAAAAGTTTGGAATATTGTAAGAATTAGCAAAATGTGACACACAGACATGAGATTAACAAATGCTGTTGGAAAAATGGCGCCAATGGACTTGCTCAAACCTGGAGTTGCCACAACATTTCATTTGTTAAAAAAAAAAAAAAAAGTAATATCAGCAAAGTGCAATAAAATGAGATGCCTGTATAAACACTGATATTATAAAGAAAGTTAGTGTACTCATAAAGTGTAATATGTTCTGACTTTCCTTTTAACTACTTGTGGGGGAGTGTGGGGTGTGGAGGCTCCAATTTCTTTTTTGCCATGAAACATCCCCTGCAGAATTGTATCTGAATATGAACTTCTATATTACTTTTTATCCAAGTTATTTAAAAATGGTTAAACATTCAGAGACCAAGAGCTGCAATTACTTGTATAACTCAGGACACACTGCTCTGGTTTGCATTATGCAGAGAATTCGGGCAAAAGCACACATAATTTGACTTTTTTTCCCCGCTTCCAAATATAATGACACCAGTCTCTTCTTTCTCTTTAATGGAACATGTCACTGAAGGTCACTAGCCAATATAAATTTGTTAAACCCAGTGCCATGTGTGAGCAGCCCTCTTAAAACTGAATTCTTTAAGGAGAGGAACCTTGCCTTTTATGTATTTTTGAGCCCATGGTAAAGCTGGACACAGTGGCTCTATAAATATAATAACAAAGGTATTATTATAATGCTCCTATTCAACAAGAAAATACTCTTTTAGGAACATATTTTCTTACCATAAACTTCCTTAAAATGGGTATATATGAAATATATACATCATTAGGATACATTTATTATTATCAAGCAGTATGTCAAATAAGCATTATTAAAAGCATTCATATCTAGGAAAGTTGAAAGAGGGGAGCACAGATTTGGTTCAGGGGTGGTGCAGTGGAGGAGGTTCTAAGAGCTTCTTTTGCATAAAAGAAGGACTCCCAGGAAAAGACATGCCCACAAAACTGGATAGGCAGGGTGGGGTCCTAACAGAGGAAGTGACAAAGGATAGGCTAGGCTCTTTCATCCTTAACAAGTCTTGAGACAGAGTTATTTCTTAGTTGGAGGAGGCTGGATGGGATTCCTAGGAGGGCACCATGTCCTTTTCTATGTCTAGGCAGATTCCAGAGTATAAGCTCTAAGCCACCACATTTGTCATCCATGAATTGTCAGGTCCCTTAATGGGAGGCCTTCAAGTAAGTCTCCTCTGATTTCAGAGATATCTGCACCTCAGTTTCCCAAGAACTCCATCTCTTTGCTGATATGTAAAAAAATACCTTTAAAATGTGTGTGAGTTACAAGAAAAACAAAAAACAAACAAAAAAAAATGTGTGTGAGTTACAGAGAGATTCCACAATGGGGCTTAAATTAGCTGAGATAACACTGTGATATGAATTGATTTTAGTAAAAATATAATTGGGTCTGTCAATCTGTAAATGCCAGGTTACCAGGTCCTTCATTGTGTGGATATCCAGGAGGGCCTCTGGTCTAGTAATTTCTATAAAGGAGGAATGTGCATGAGGCCAGAAACATGAGACTGAGGGGAAAAAAAAAAAGAAAAAGAGAGACAGTTTTGAATATCTGATGATTTTGCCCTGGAGAGCTCTTGTTTCTCTTCAGTTGAGCAGGACAGACAGCTGATGTACATTATGGGATTTTTATCAGGCTACTGGAAATGGCAGCATCTTTACTTCACATGATTTATGAAGAGTATTTTGGTTTATTTGACACTTACTTTATTTAAGACAGCATCTCTCTTAGAAGGGTCATTAATCAACTCCTGAGGTCCCTGAGTATGAAATCTGACCATGTCCTGCTTACCATCCCCAGTGCACCACCAACAAGGGGCTGTATCCACGTCTGAGAGGGCTGCCAGCCCCCATGTTCCCAGCCAGGCAGCAGCTTTTTGGTCTTACCATTATGCATGCAAGTTTTGCCAGAGTCCAATGAAAGATATATATTTGCACTTGGCCCTTTCTCTCTCTCTCTCTCTCTTTTTTAAGATTTTATTTATTTATTTATGAGAGACACACAGAGTGAGAGAGAGAGAGAGAGAGAGAGAGAGAGGCAGAGACCCAGGCAGAGGGAGAAGCAGGCTCCATGCAGGGAGCCTGACGTGGGACTCGATCCCAGGTCTCCAGGATTATGCTCTGGGCCGAAGGCAGGCGCTAAAGCATTGAGCCACCCGGGCTGCCCTGGCCCTTTCTCTTTGATGAGTTTTTCCATATTTGGAAGGAGACATATTTCTAGATAGACAAACATGGCATTGAAGATGCACAGCTAAAGCCAAGTGTTTCAAATGGCAGCTGAAAGGCCAGGAATTAAGTGCATGAATAAAGGAGCACATTTATAGTGGTAATTTCAGATGGAGAAAAACAGGTAATTGTATAATCATTACTGTTTGACTGAAGAGCAATGAAATGCCTTCTTTACTTGCTGTTAAAATGTTATTTGCTTTTAAGCGTATTCTCCAAGTAGGATATGAAGAAACAATAAGTTTTTATTTTCACTTATACTGTACACTCTTCGAATAAATTCCTTTTCTGGCCTGAAGCTGACAAAAGGCATCCATAGCATAATAATGACATCATAATAGCAGGGCCAAGGGTAATGGTCATCCTAAGGCCCAGGGAACTTTCCTAGGTAGTGCATCATGAGTCCTCCTAAGCTTCCTGTGAGGGAGGTAAAGAGAAGCCAGCATCATAGTGATTATATTGGTGGGGAAATGGCCATCTGAAGGTCAAGTTATCCAGGGACTAAGGGGCTTCCCAAGGACACAGTGGATACTCTAGAAGTCCATGTAATGCTACAAAGTCCAAAGGTGGGCCTCTAATTCCATGCAGCACGGGAAACACTCCCATCTAGCTTTCTACACAGAATCCCTTGAAGAAACATTTTCTTTCCTCCTATCTGTTGCAAAAGCTGCCAGGCATGGCAATTAACATCAACTCTGGAGCCAGGCCGCCTGGGTGCAAAGGTCTCTTCTGCTCCTTGCTAGCAGTGAGACCTCACACAAGTGGCCTATCCTTTCTTAAACTCCATTTCCTCATCTGAAAGGGGATTATAATCAAAGCAACTGACTCCAGGGATTATTGAAAGGATTCGGTGTTGATCTGTATAAGGCATTTAGAACAGTGCTGGGCCCATGCCAAGCCTCATGTAAGTGTTTGCTAAGTGAATCAAATCACTCATCGCTTTCTGCTTTCCTTCACATTTTATTTTTCAGCAAAAGCAAACTGTTTGTATTTTTATAAGCTTACCACACCGTCAGTTTACTTGCATGCCTTCGTTTCCAAGGTTTCCATTTCTGGAAGTCTTCTCTCTCTTAGACAAGACCTCTTCCTTCCATGGCCACCATAGTTGACTGGTCCTCGTGTGCAACACGATGCCTATTAGAACATCCCTTGTATTGTGTCCCAGTTCCAGCTAGAATGAAGCCAGGTGGCCTCTGACACACATTGGTCCTTGACTTCCATTATACTGCTCTCCTAGTTTCCTCCTTTCTTTCTGGTCAGTTAATCTTAGCTGCCTTTTTGGATGCCTATTCTCCACTCCCTACCTTTAGGGCTCTGTTCTACATTCCTTTCTCTTTTCACTAGATGTACTTCCGCTCCCAGATGCTCTCTTTCACTTCCCAGACTGCAAAGCCATTTTCCTGACCATTTCTAAACCTATTTCCAGATTTTTCTTTGGAGTTTCTGACCTATATAATCAAATGGCTACCACAGTCTCTTTCCTCACAAGCTCCAAAGGCACCAAAATCTCAGCATGTTCAGAATTGCACTCCATTTTTCTCCCATTTCAAATCCTCTCCTTAAAATTGTCACTTACTCTGGTAATTCTCTGAAGTGAGCCGTGCTCAAAAATTACCCCTCATTCCTTTCAATTCTCTCACTTTCTATCCAACCCCTGGTCCCCTCAGCCAATCTCAGCAAAGTCTTAGGAAAGCTACTACATAAGTTGACAAAATCATGTAATAGGGGCCCTTCTCACTTCTAAGGAGTGTTTTCTTTTTAGCACAAATGAACTTCAATATTGGGATTTTGGGTTGACTGCAGTAAGGCCCAGACTGGATGGTTCATTCCAGGATTCCTTTGTTTGTAATTAATTATAAGTCTGAAATCAGAATTCCATCCTTTTATTTTGTTTCTTTTCTTGCAAAAGCTCCTTCCTACATCTATGGTCATGGAAGGGGCTCTGTTCTATTCCATTCATTTCCAGACCAGATAGAGCTTGACCCTCAAATTTCCCCATCTCCCTTCAGCTCCTGAATGTGAGCCTGAAGTCTCTCAAACACCTCTACTGAAGAAAGGGGACCCTGGGTGGTTGTGAACTCAGAGATGGAAAGTTTAGTGAGTGGTTACCTACAGCTCACTGACCCCTAAAATGCTTGTTGACTAAACACAAGTATTGATAACATTACATACTCACTGGAATAGTACATATCTTTATAGAGAGAACCACCAAATCATGTCCTCTCAAGTAAATTAACATTTCCATCTTTACTAGATCTATCAGTAATAATTAAAATTTGTTTTCATGCTTGCTCTTAAAATATAGGATAAATGTAGGGAAATAAGGCTAACAGGGTCAATGTGTCAAGTACTGAGAAGGCAAAGGGGGGATAGAGGTGGAGAAAAAAATAAGTTTGGAGCTTTCTAGTGAGTGGAATAAAGGTGTAAACACATTATGAGAATGAGATTAATGGTATTCATATGAGAAAAGCACAACTTTTTTTTTTTTGGTTTCTGAAACCTGGGATAAAATTCTTTTCCTAAAGGGTACTTGATGGGCTGTAGTGAACTATGTCTAGAGCAAATGTTTCAATAAATCCAATGGTGAGTTTTCTAGGGCTACTTCTTAAGAACGGTCTTCAGTATAAGAGATGGCTCAGTGTCAAAGCAAAACTAAAGAAGAGCATAGTTTTGAGGGGCATGCATGTTTTGGTACAAATGCATGACTATACCATGGTGTAGTATAAAGGTTAAGAACATGGAAACAACTGCCTGAGTTTGGAATCCAACTTTGCTATTTCCTTGCTATGTGTCACTGAATAAATTACTTTCTCTCTCTGGCTCAGCAGAGTCATCTGTAAAGTGGGAATAATAATATTATCCACCCTCATAGATTTACTCTGAGGTTTAAATTAGTTGATATGTATGAAGGGCTTAGAATGGTACCCTGTTACAAAGTTTAAGCTATTATTAATCGAAGGTTAAAAGTGTAGACTATTCAGAAGAAAGATAACCTGCAATTTAAGTGACATACAAAATAAATAGCATTTTTGATCATAGGAAGTGAGAGTTTGAGATTAGACTTTCTGATAAGAACCTCACCTGCGGACATTCTGTATGGATGCATTAAAGGAAGAGCCATATGCTCTGATAATCAACCAAGTGGAAGGCTGGGTTGACATCAGTAATGGAAGACCATCCCTCGACTATGAGCCCCGCAGGGCTATCAATGGAGGAATCCAAATATTTCTCAGGAAAGAATTGTGAATCCATAAGATCTTCAAGGTCCCTAGTTCTGTGCGATAGACAGTGCTTGGCTTAAATTTTCAAAGTGAATATGAATATTTATACATCTGTCTATATATCTTAATGGGGAACCAGCAAATATTTTAAGTGCTTGCAAATTCCTAATGAGTCCTGCAAGATGAACTAGATTGAAATATACCTTCAGGTATCTGAATTTTGATTTGCTATGTAGGACAGTAAGACATAAGTCAATCAAGAATTGACACATCATAGGCTTAGCATCCAAATAGTTAGCATAAGTCCATTCTTTTGTAGGTCATCAGTACCACTTAGTAATTGAGGCCAATCTTCATATATGAGGGGAAAATGCCCTGTCTCCAGAAATAATGACACCTCCTCTTTTCTCCATTTCAAGCAACAAAAATTTATCTGATGATTATATCATTTTCCTGAACTGTTAACCATTTATTTTGATTACCATGCATTATAAAGCAAATAATGACTTATTCCTAAAATGTCAAATGACTAAGTTGTTATGATTCATTTGATTATCATAGTAAATAATTAGAATGTTGTCTTTAAAAATTCTTTGCAGAATAGTATAGTCATCTGTCCACAACTTAAAACATTCACGTGTACATTATTTGTATCCATGCCACCAAATTCCACATAAAACTATTACACTGAACACTATTAAATATGCAAACCTCCTGGATAGCCAGTCAAGAAAAAAGAAAAATTGGTATGGTGCTTGATTTCCGGACATTGTACAGATCTAAATCTAGCAACTTAATTTAGTATGTGTGACTTAGTTTGCTAAAGTGCATATGAACAGTTCAACTTGACCAGTATTACCTTCAGTTCAATTTTAAAAGTTCTTTCTTCTAAAATATCTTCCATCAATTCCTTCTAAGGCTGCATCTTTTTCATAAAGCATTTGGGGCTGAACTGAAATGAAGTGGCAGCTTTTCACTCCATCACTCCCCTCTGCAGCCCAAATTTCTGTATTCATTGGCTCACTTCTTTCTTACTCACTGTGATTTTGTTATCTTTGTCTTTTAGTCATGGGTATAATTTGTACTCCAATGTAAAATTGATGTCCATTTTGAGAAGATAAATTTTAAATAAAAATCTGCATGCTTCTCGTTCTTTTGAACAACTCAAATCATTGGATATGCACCGTGTTATTTAACTAAGACTTTAAATATTTCACTCAACCTATGTCTAAAACTAAAGAAGTTGTTGTGTTCGTGTGGTGGAGTACATTCAGTTGAAAAGGATATCATCTAGCTGTTTATTTGGTATGTTTACAGTCGATATTTCATTTTGAGTAAGTGGCTTTTGTGTGATAGAGACACAGAGGCAGAAATCTCATCTTTTTAAGGAGTCTCTTGTCAGTAAATTAAAGCCATTTTCCTTTATGTTAGTCCCATATAATGCATACAACCTTACTGCGGAGGCTATTCTTAGGTTAAATACATGAATTAAACTATGAAATCAACTGTGAAGTATATCAGTCTTATGCCCTTCACTTGTGGCATTAAATTGTATTTAGAGATGTGTTCTTATAGTGAATCTATATTAGGAAAGAAATTAATATGTTGGATTTTTTTTTTAAAGGAGAATATGCTGTGGGGCACTTCTTATTGTTTAGATGTCCGCATGAACTCAAGTGGAGTAATACCAGCTGGCACACCCTGTGCTTTCTGCCACCTTTCATTTACATCACCATTGAGGCTGTCTTAATATTCTCTTCCTCAGGTACCAAACCACATCAAGGGAGGCCCCAAACACTGTGAAAACATTTTGAGAGAAGTTAATCAGACCCAATACACTCACATATTCTAGCTTGATTGTTATTGCTTTAAGTAAGTTGACTTATATTCCATTTGCATTTAACCATGCCTTCGATTTCTTTCATCCATTCATTTATTCAACAAATATATAGATTGCTGTTTAGGTGCCACTTTTAGGTATAAGGATATAGTGACAGGTAAAGAAGGGTTCTCACTCTTATTGATATTACGTTCCAGTGGGGGAGATACGCAATAAGTAGGTTTTTACAAAGCATATAATGTTAGGTGATGATAAATCCTATAAAGTAAAACAAAGTTAATGAAGCAGATAAGAAGGGTAGAAAGTGCCAGTGGCATGTGGTTCAGAGGAAAGACTCATCACTTTATTATCTGGGTGACAAAGTGATACTTAAGCAGAGAGGTGAGGGGCATTGAGATACATAAATATGCAGGGGAAGGAAATTTCAGGCAGCGAAAAAGTATGTGCAAAGGCCCTGAGGTAAGAGTATACTTGGCACATTGGAGGAACAGCCAGGAGTTCTTTTTTTTTTAAAGACTTATTTAAAAAATTATTTATTTATTGTTTAATTTAAAGATTTTATGTATTTATTTATGAAAGACACAGAGAGAGAGGCAGAGACATAGGCAGAGGGAGAAGCAGGCTCCCTGCAGGGAGCCCGATGTGGGACTCAACCCCGGGACCCCGGGATCACAACCCGAGCCAAAGGCAGATGCTCAACCACTGAGCCACCCAGGTGTCCCTAAAAATTTATTAGTAGACAGAGAGAGCACAGGAGCAGGAGGAAGGGCAGAGGGAGAGCATCTCCAGCAGACTACAAGGTAGTGCAAAGCCCCAATGTAAGGCTCGATTTCACAACCCTGAGATTATGACCTGAGCCGAAACCAAGAGGCAGATGCTTAACCTACTGAGCCACCCAGGCACTCCAAGAGCTACGAGTTTTGATGGAGCTAGTAAGGAGTGGGAGTCATAGGAGAAAAGGTCAGAGATAAAATGGACCGTGGAGAGCATACTGAGTGGTTGAGATATATTGTGAGTGCGAGGTGAGGCCCTGGGTCATTTGAAGGAGAGGAGTGACTCTGATTTACATTTAACAGCATCAGTTAGGGGATACTGGGGAGGACCCTTCATGGGGAAAAAGAGAGGACAAGGTAGGAGGTTACTGCAGTGATCAGGTGAGAGATGACGCCTTGGGCCAGGATAATGGTGGTGATGGTGGTGACAATAATGAGATTGCAGGTGAGTATTTATATAAACGGAAGGAAGGGAAAGCAAATGAAGGTGATGAAAGAGAGTTGTCAAGGGTTATTTCATGCTCCAAGTTTGCTATTAAGTTAGGGAAGGCTGGTTTGTGAGGGAACAATCAGAGACTACCTGCTGAGGTTGTTGGGAGGATAAATGAGCTGATACATGCTCGGGTAATTAGGGCAGCATTGATACAGGGTGCTCACTAAACTCAACACAACTGTGCCTGTGATTTCTTCATTTCCGCAGGCACTTTGTTTAAATGAAATCTCCTGAAATCCCCAATCCTGCTCTAAAACTGATCTTTTGCCCTTGGTTTGATGTAGCATTCTGTGCTTTTCTTAATATTATTTGGAATTTTAAAATCTGCCACCCTATAACAGCTCGAACTTGAGGTGATTTAGACATCTGTTCCTGGGAACTAGGAATGTTGTAAGGGACATTGACATAAAGCAAAAGCACTGTCATTATCCAGACGTAAACTATAATTAGAATCATAATTGTTTTATATTCTGTAAGAGGTCTCCCAGTGTAGAAATGGATTTGACCACAGCTCTTTTGTGAACTTTTTGTTTTGGATCTCATAGGTAACCACAGAGAAAATCATAAACCAAACTATACAGAAATATATAGAAATATTTCAACAGGATCTTTAAGATCATTATACAATCTTACTGGACAATGTAAACTGTAACTAGTCTGTGTATGGATTTTAAATTGCCCATATCATGTTTCCCGCATTTTGCCCCATGCAGTGGATTTAGGAAGAAGTATTAGGTGGCTACTCAGCAACACCTGGGTGCATGCTGCCTATGTATTCTTCTCCTAGTGGATGACTTTCAAAATAAAATCTGAGAGAGAGAGGAAGGGATGGAGGGAGGGAGGGAGAGAGGGGAGTGGAGGAAGGAAGGGAGGGAGAGAGAGAGAGAGAGAGAGAGAGAGAGAGAGAGAGAAGAAAGGTAGAGACAGACGCAATTTAACAAATGACTTTTTTTCACCTCCAAAGGGAGTTACCCAGTCACTTGGCTGAATATTTTTCAAACTTAATACCATAAAGCATTAGCCTTTTCTAGGTCACTGTATTGCATCTGAGCCTAAAATTAAAACCATAAATACTTAAAGTCTTAACTCCTACCCTCTTTGAAAGCCTGGTAAAAACAGGCTTTCCTTTGCCACTTTACTGTGCTTATTTATGTGCGAAATAGCATTTTGAAAAATATGGCTTAAAAGCAGAGTCACACAGAGAATAAAGGAAGAGAAAAACCAATTTACATGTTTCCATTTTCTTTTCCTTCTAGTTATTCCCTCCTGCTTAGTATCAGGATTCATATAATTTTCTATCCAATTTCAAGAGGGAGGAACTGGCCATCCCAAGCTAATAGCCAAATCAATACTAAAATCTAGAAGGCGGCCGTAAGTCTAACATTTCCCGGAGCACCTGTTCCATTGTTGCTCAACAACAGATAACTAAGAAATACTGATTCTCTGACACTGCATCTGACTCACAGACCTTTCACGATCTGGTCTGCCTAGTGAGAAATAATATCAGTTGTTTTTGAATAAACTTTTCCTGACTTCCAGTGTGCCTGTCAGTTGGCAACCTAATGTCACTCTTCCCTTTCTAACTTCTCCCGTGTAAGGTGGGAGCCATATCCTTGGGAACTACATTTTCTAGAATCATGTAAAGTTTCAAGACACCTGGAAGGTGGAAGAAATGCAGAAATCATTCTTATGTTCTTCTAGCAAAAGCCAAAGCCACCTGTGCTCTGGCAAATAGAGAGATGTGCTGTGTGGAAGCAGCCGTGGCAACTCCTGACTTCCTGAAAGCTTCCTATGTGCTCTATCTCTTCTGAAGCTCCTGATTCCTTTGATTAAATCTTTTCTGGCTTGAAATGCCAATTTTTCCTGCTCCTGTCTAATATATACAGATTGGGGAGGAGGAGAAGGACTGGGAGACAGAGTTCACTACAAGAATACATGCTGCCTAGGTTAGTCTACTGGGAGACATAGCCATAAAGTAGCAAAACAGATGCCACATAGAAACATACTACATACTCCAGACCTGGGAGCTGACCTGAGTGGGAAAGAAGTCAAACATATTACTAGCTGCTTGACTTTGAATAAATTACTTGGCCTCAGTTTACTCATCTGTGAAATGTAGTTAATGACAGTACCTACCTCATAGGATTTTTATGTGGATTAGTGAGTTAATATTTGTAAAATTTGTAGGAAAAGGAATGACACACGGTTAGTACTGTTTGATTTTTTAGAAAAAGATTTTATTTATTTATTCATGAGAGAGAAAGAGAGATGCAGAGACACAGGCAGAGAAACAGGCTCCCTAAGGGGAGCCTGATGTGGGACTCAATCCCAGGACCATGGGGTGATGCCCTGAGCCAAAGTCAGACGCTCAACCACTGAGCCACCCAGGTGTCCCATACTATATGATTTTTTGTTGAAGAAAAGGTTAATGTAAAAAATACATACATCCAAGGGTGCCTGGGTGGCTCAATTGGTTAAGCATCTGACTCTTGATTTCAGCTCAGGTCACGATCTCAGGGTTGTGAGATCAGGCTCTGCCTCGGGCTCCAGGCTGGGCAAGGGGCCTGCCTAAGAGTCTCTCTCTCCCTCTCCCTCTTAGGGGCCTAAGAGTGCCCCTCCCCCACCACTTTGTGTGCTCTCTCAAATAAATAATAAAAATAAAAAATACATACATTGAGATTTCCTGAAAAGTCATCTCCTTGGGAGGTTCGGCTCTAATCCCAATGCTCAAAACGTTTCTGGAATGTGGACATTTCAAACTTGTAGTGACACACTATCCAGCAGCCACATCAGAACAATATAATTTCTGATCATGGTCCTTCTGCCTGGTGCTGGAGGCTCCCAAGTCCCTATATTTCTCCCTAACCATCTATCCCAGCTTTGGATGAAAAATTGTATTATGCAACTTGGCCATTCGCCTTGTTCATGTGCTTTAGCTCTGAATGATTTAGGACTGTTTATACAAAATCAAACACACTCTCAAAAGATGAAGCATTGCTACCCTCAAAAATGTTCAAAACAGCAGAGCATCCAAAGGGATTCCAACTGAGCAGCTGCAAATGTGTCCTGGACAATGGCTCTGTGACTGGCATAAGCTTAGAGCTTCTCAGAATAACTCTTGAAAAGGATAGAGCTCTTGGATTGATATATTTAAAGAAAAATAATTTTTCTACCCACGAATACGTGGCAGTTGCCCTTCATAAATTCTCGGGTATTGCAGTGAGAATGCAGAATAAGAACATACCAACACAATTAAAAACATAACCAAACACCTTCAAGGACAGAAAATGTAAGCTGCAAGGTCAAAATGATCTTTCTCTGTTCACCTTGTCACAGCTGGCAAAGGTGCCAGGGCTGCCCTAGCTATTAGGCACAGGTTTACATTTGAACGCTCCAGTTGGGAAAAATCTGGTTTCAAAAAGCAAGCAGGGCTCTTTATTTTCCAGCAAACCAGTGTTTGCCCTGCAATGCTTTCCTCTGCATACATTACTCAGTTTTGCAAAGTGAGACATACTTTTTGTTACTGGCGGATGCCACCCAGGGGAGAAAGAGGAAAAAAATAATCTCTGCCTTCTTTTTTTCTCTCAGGTGTAAAAGTTTTCCCTCTAGTTCCTTAGTATCTCAGTAATCAGTTGAGAAATTCAGCAAGAAGATGTCAGATAACCTGAAATATATTTTTCCAGGGATTTATTTTAACAATGAATGAAAGCCTTCTGTGGCAAACCTGCTTCTGTGACAGCAGTTTGGAACTTGCTTATGAATTAATCTTTTTTATGCAGTTTCACAAGAGACTGATTTCACCTAATTTTTCCATTTCCATCCAGTTGAATGTAGATATCAGTAATTTATCAAGATGAATCTTTAGGACATACTTAATTTCCTAATTCTATCCATTTGGGGCAAAATCTTAGATTAAGGATTGCAAAGACCTCATATATTTTAATATTCAAAAATACTTAGAAATGCAAATCTGGGATTTACATAGACAAATACATACAATGCTCTGCATGCTTAATGTAAGGCTTATATAGTCCTATAGATGTTTTTAAAAGATTTTATTTATTTATTCACGAGAGACACAATAAAGAGAGGCAGAGACATAGGCAGAGGGAGAAGCTGGCTCTATGCAGGGAGCTCGATGTGGGACTCCATCCAGGCATTCAGGGATCCCGCCCTGAACTGAAGGCAGATGCCCAACCGCTGAGCCACCAGTCGTCCCACCTATAGATTTTTTTTTTTTAATTCTTTGATGATAGTCCACGAATGTCTTTTTTTTGTGACTTTCTATAATTTTCCTGAGCATACCCTCATTCACTTCTTCATTCAACCAACCCTGGGTGAATGCCTATTGTGGTTTTGCATTTTGTGCCAGGCCCTGGGGAATATGCAGTTCTTAATCTGGAGGAAATCACAATCCAGAAGCGAAAAGTGGGTGGGGCTGTAAAGTGTCCAAATTATCAAATAACTCTCAATTATAATGTATATATGTAAGTCAGTTTCTCAAGCTCATCTCTCATCCCCAAATGACAGTTCATCAGGGGTCTGAATACTATAGACTTTAGGCCAAATCCAGGTTACTGCTGGGTTTTGTACAATTAAATTTCACTGGGACATAGCCAGTAGATCTAGGATTACTTTCAGTTACAAAGACAGAGCTAAATACTTGCCAAAGAGAAGCTTGCAAAACCTGAAATACTTACGACCTGGCCCTTTAGAGATGAAGTTTGCCTTCTCTTGGTTTAGATTATTAGAGCTGCAGATACGGTGTTTGAACACAGTTCCCTCTGGCTACAAAGCCCCTTCCACCTTATTTAATCAAACTTTTAGAATCATAAGAATCTTAAAGATTTCTCTAATAAGTTTCTACTTTTTTTAAAAAAAGTAGTACATATTTTTATACCTTTTTCTAAAAAAGTTTTGTAAAAAAAGTTTTTGATGTCAGACTATAAATTCTCCAAATTAGTCTTCAGAAACACTTTCTACTTTTGCACATATCAGTTCAGAAAGGGAATGGCAGAGCTGGGGAGCAATAGATACAATGAGAGAGTACGACTGGATTGTCTCAGAAGAGCTTTCCAGCACCAACATCCCATAGCTCTATGTTTCTATAATAATAACTGCATGGGCTAAAATTAAATATAGCACTGCAGCTGGAGCAAACACACAGCACAATGGTTTATGGAAATCAGTTAAGGACAGATAAATCCAACTGTAACTGCACCATTACAGATCCAAATCTTCCACATCTTATTTTGCAAAACTAAGGCTAACCCTTGATCAATCATGTATTATTCAAAGAACATTCAGAAAACATCAATGAAAAGAACTTGGCAGCATTCTCAATTCATCTCTGACACGCATTAGATCCTAGCAGGTGACAATGATATGAAAAAGTGCCCTTGAATAAAAGACAAAAAAAATTAGCAAAAATCAGCCTGATGGCAATAATTATTTCTTCAAATTACTGAGTCTTAATGATCCATGAAGACACAGAGCTAAAGCTGTAACGTGGGCCTTTTGACCTGAGAATGAATGGGCTGAACAGATCTATATTTAGAAGCCTTCTGGAAGACTTACATTTGACCAACAAGTCAGTTGCAAGAGGAAAAGAGAAGTAAAGGGGACCAGCCCTCTCATTCTCCTTTAGGCTTCTGTAATTTCAGTTATGCTTGCTAATAAAACTCAGGAACATCTCTCTTACCCATCATCTGCTCAACAAGCATGTATTGAAGACCTCCTGTTTGCCAAACACTGAGCTAGGTGCAGAAAATGTAGTGGACAGTAAGGCAAACTTGCCCCTTGCTTCATGGTGCCTATGGTTTCGAAGGCCAAGAGACGCAGGGAGCCCTTAAAATATAATACAATGTGCTAGTGGGTGTAGCGGAATGTGGACTCCTACATGAATGTGCCCGGCTGATTTGACTTGGCTGAAGCTGGGGTGTGAGGGTCCTCCCTGGCGGGTCACCCCAGGCCTGAAGAGAAGTGGGAATCGGTGAGCTCTTCTCTGCTCCTTCCCCTCCCTCTCTTTACAGCTTGTCTTCCACCCATCCTTGTTTATATCTGCTCAAAATCAGAAGCAGGAAATTGACCTCATGGCCATTTCAGAAGGTGGATGAATGCAGGGTCGTGTATCCAGCAGGAATCATCGGTACAGGTAAATGCTAAACAGATAATAAAAAAATGACAAAACTAAAGGTGACAAGATCCATTTACTTCTGCAAGGCAGTGATATAAAATGGGCAAAAGACAAAGCAGAATGTGTCTTCCATGGAAACTGAGCCACAATGTTTTGCTATAATTGTTAAGTACAAGACTGATTAGCCGGAGTATGCTAAACATTTTAAACATCGTCAAGTAAAATGAATGCTCTAAGAGTTCACCTTGTTAATTCTGAGAATCCATCCCTCTCAAGACAGGATAGGGTTTAGTCATCCAATTTGAGAAGTATAATCTTACTTTGGAAATGTTACTGGCACGTATAACATATTTGTTCTTTTGAGAGAAAAAAAAAAATAAAACTAACCCTTGTGTACACCCTACCCAAGCGTAAGAAATACATTACAAAGGCCTTTTCCTGATTTTTTTTATTCTATCTCTACTTTTAATGAATCTTTTAGAGATGTTAATGTCTATAATAAGCAAAAAAGTGTGAAACTTATTAGTATCTTCACATTTCCACCAAACAATTTAAGGACATTTTATTTATTTATTTATTTATTTATTTATTTATTTATTTATTTTCATCCTATTTTATTTATTTATTTTTTAATAAATTTATTTTTTATTGGTGTTCAGTTTGCCAACATACAGAATAACACCCAGTGCTCATCCCATCAAGTGCCCCCCTCAGTGCCCGCCACCCATTCACCCCCACCCCGCGCCCTCCTGCCCTTCCACCACCCCTAGTTCGTTTCCCAGAGTTAGGAGTCTTTATGTTCTGTCTCCCTTTCTGATATTTCCCACACACTTCTTCTCCCTTCCCTTATATTCCCTTTCACTATTATTTATATTCCCCAAATGAATGAGAACATATAATGTTTGTTAAGGACATTTTATATTGGTAACACGACTCCTCCCATATATAATTTTGTCTAGTAATTTAGCTCTATCTTGATATCTTTATGTACCTTTCCCCTCTCCTGTCTTCTTCCCAAAGAAAGTAATAATTTTCTTTAAAATATTACTAGCATGTATAACATTTACTATTAGATATTGTTACCATTTTATATAAAACTGACCAAAAAGTTTATATTTTCTTTTTTCACATTACTTTGTGTATCTTGCATCTTCTTTTCAGGATCATTTACTTTCTTCTTGAATTGCAAAATTAGCTGTTCCTTTTTTTTTTTTTTCTTTTTAGAGTTTATTTATTTATTCATGAGAGCCACCGAGAGAGAAGCAGAGACATAGGCAGAGGGAGAAGCAGACTCCTCACAGGGAACCTGATGCAGGACTCGATCCTGGAACTCTGGGATCACAACCTGAGCCAAAGACATATGCTCAATTGCTGAGGCACCCAGATGTCCCAAATTTAGCTGTTTCTTTAGTGTTAATTCACCTTTTAACTAAACTCAGTTGTTTTGTTTGCTTTTGTTTTCATTTATTTGTTTTGGGCTTGAGAAGACAGTATTTTACACTCATTCATAAAAGATACTTTTTGCTGGACAAAGAATTCCATATGAACAGTGATTTTTTTCTTAGTGAATTAAAGATAATTGTGTTTCACTTGTCATACTTTTTGAATTGTCAGTTGAAATTTTGTTCCATTGTGTGTTCTTTTTCTCTCTGATTGCTTTTTTGCTTTTAAAATCTCCTCTTTGAAAAAAAAATAAAATATTCTCTTTGAAAAAAAACTAGAATATTCTTTGTCTTTAATATAATTTTAAAAAAAGATTTTATTTATTTATTTGAGGGAGAGAGAGAGAGAGAATGAGCAGGGGGAGGGGCAGAAGGAGAGGGAGAGGAGGCTCCCTGTTCAGCAGGGAGCCTGATATGGGGCTCAATGTGGTGCTTGATTCCAGGACCCTGAGATCATGACCTGAGCCAGAGGCAGATGCTTAACTGACTGAGCCACCCAGGCGCCTTGTCTTTAACGTTCTATAATTTCTTTTTTTTAAAAATATTTATTTATTCATGAGAGACACAGAGAGAGAGAGAGAGAGAGAGAGAGAGAGAGAGAGGCAGAGACACAGGCAGAGGGAGAAGCAGGCTCCATGCAGGGAGCCCGACGTGGGACTCGATCCTGGGTCTCCAGGATCACGCCCTGAGCCGAAGCAGGCACCAAACCGCTGAGCCACCCAGGGATCCCCAGTTCTATAATTTCAATATAATGTGTTTGGTTTTGGATATCTTTTTATTTATACTGCTTACATTCTTTAAGTTCTTTCTATTTATAACTTCCAGAATATTCTTATTTCTTTGGATATGACTTTTCTGCTATTCTTTCTATTCTTTTATGAAGGAACCAAGATTAAATGTCAGTTAAATCTTCTCATTCTATTATGTGTGTTCCTTAACCTCTCCTTCATAATTTTTTTTCTCTTTGTCTAAGTGGTATTCTATAGTTTCTTCAAATCTGTTTTTCAGCTTACCTTCTTTCTAAGTCTTGCCCATGGACTTTTAAATTTGATTTTTATATGTATTTTTAATTTCTAGAAGCTTTATTTGGTTCTTTTGCAAATCTTGTGCAAATCTGCCTTATGAGTTTTTAAAAATCTGGAGTATGGAGGCACCTGTGTACCTCAGTTGGTTAAGCCTCAGTTGGTTAAGCCTCTTGATTCCAGCTGAGGTCATGATTTTGGGGTCATGGGATCTGTGCTCAGCACAGAGTCTGCTTGACCCTCTCCCTCTGCCACTCTCCCGGCTTACACTTTCTCTCTCCCTCTGTATCTATCTCTAAAATAAATCAATCAATAAAATCTTTTTTAAATATCTCAAAACTCTCATTCTTGAACTCTATTTTATTTGTACACATGGAACATACTTATTTTATATATTGCACTGGGGAATTCAAAGATCTATAATCCCTAAGGTCTGATTCTGCAGTTCGTTCTTTCTGTTATCTCTGGGCTCATCACTGTTTGTGGGCATGTGCTCTATGTGAAACTTTATTTTCTGTAATTATTTGAAGATGGCTCTTAAAGCGTATTTTTCGAAAGAGTATCCATGTTTGCTTCTAAGTATAGAATTCCAGATAGGAATTCTCAATTTTCTTTTTTCATTTGACCCTGCGCCATAAGCAAAAGAGACATGCACTCCCTACCTGTTTCCCTCTATGAAATCAGGTTTTCTCAGTTCACCCTTTGAGGGTCCTGCATATGTGTGAGATCCTAGTTCTGCCTCCTACTCCATTCAGGTGCCAGGCTTTCCCTCCCGGCTGGTCAAGCATGACCCACTGAAACCCAAGCCTTAGACTATGGGGTCACCAACTCCCCTCAGGGCAAATGCTAGCTTCAAGTCACAGTTACATTTCTGGATTTGTGCTTTCTTTTAATTGTTAGCCTCTGATTCTTTTCATTACTTTACTGCCAGGTCAACTTCACCATAAAAAAAGTTTTCTTTAATATTTTTAGGTATTGGTGCTAGGTAAATTTTTTCTGAATATCTAAGCTGTCGAATTTCCAGGAAAGAAAAAGAAAAATAATTTGGAAACGAGCAAAAGGCTGATTCTTCAGATCTGATGCCTAGATTTCCTAGAGCTCTGATGGAGAAATTTGTTTTGGGGGCCTTTAAGAGTGACTGGACATACTCAGAAGGCAGATCACACGTCTGTCCATCACTAGAGCAAGGAATGTGAGGAATAATTATTGAAGCAGTGCCTACAAGTTTAACTTTTTTGCTTTCTGACTTTATAAAAACAGAAGACAATACTCATTGGAGAAAATGAATCTTGGGTTGGAAGACAGGTGGGGGCGGTAAACAAAGGGTACCCATATTGGAAGGGGACTAAGGCTGGACAAGGCAAAGAAGGGAAAAGAAAAGTCACAGATGTCAACTTTCAGTTGCTCAGCAGGATGCACCTGGGCTTGCTAAGAGCAGCTCCTCTCTAGAAATGATCATGCATGTGTCTTCAGGAGCCTGATTCTCGGGGTTGTCTGCCTTGTGTCTCTGAAATACAACTTTGGATCAGAGAACTTCTGCCTCAGGAATGTGCTGTAGTTCACTATTTTATTCATCCATAAATATTTTAAACATAATATATTTTTGAGTGACTACTCTCTGCTAGGCTGTGCTGGGCCTGGGGATAGAGTGTGGAACACCAGACATGTTCCCACTGTCTCTGGTATTAGGAATTTTAAAATCTATTTGGGAGATAGAAGATTGGAGCAAATACTTGAAAACATGTTCTATTACAATTTGGACAAGTACTATAAAGAAAGCTAACTCCACACCCAAGAGTGCAGATACCAGACCCTTGCTAGCCATTTGCAGTGACTATAAATAACAGTCTCCTCTACTTAAGTAGCCTGGGGAAATGGTCCATTAGCTGTGATTTCCCCACATTCTGCTCATATTTTTGAAAACAGAAAAAGAAAGAGAAAAAGATCAGTGTAGATGAGTTTTGAAATGGCTGCGTACAGAGTTCTGAGATTTATCAGGGAGTAAAATGGAAGTTTTAGGGCAGTGTCTTATTCTGTTCAGGCTGCTGTCATAAAGTACCATTAGCAGCAGAAAGTTATTTCTTAGAGTTCTGGAGGTTAGAGGTTGGAGGTCAGGGTGCCTGCATAAGTGGGTTCTGGTGAGAACCCTCCTTTGGGTTGCAGGAGCTGACTTCTCCTTGTGTCCTCACATGGCAGAGAGCAACCAGCCATCTTGTGACTCTTACAAGGATGCTTATCCCTTTCCTGAGGGCTCTGTCCTCATGATCTCCTCTATGCCTGATTACCTCCCAAACACCCCATCTCCAAATACCATCATATTGGATGGAAGGGTTTCAACATATTAATTGAAGGGGATATACACAATCAGTCACAGTTCTCCAGTTTGGAACACTGGAAAGAAAATAGAACAAATAAAATTCCTAACTTTTTCTGTATAATTTCTTTTTGACACTATAGTGAGAAACTTCAGGAGACATTTAAATTGTTCTTCAGCACTTTTTAGATGCCAGAGAGTGGTTCTATTGACTGTGAAGCTGTGCTGTCCAGATTTATGTGTTCTAAATTATTATTAATGCAATTATCTGTTCACTTGTCTGTTTCCTCTGTAAGGCCCTGATCTCGCCTTAATTTTTTTGGTAGCTTGGATATTTAACTGGGCCTTGCACATGGCATGTGTTAAGACAAGGCTGTTTTCATGGGTATGTGGCTGGTGTGATCACACTGGGCCCAATGCTGAGAAAAGTCACACTTAGTTTAATGTTGTCCTGCTGTCATCTTAAAATTCTTAATTTCTGATTAAGGGAGCCCAGATTTTTATTTGTTACTGAGTTCTGCAAATTATGTAGACAGCACTACACTCGGTAATTATTTGTTGAGTAACTGAGGATAGCCCATATCCCAAACAAGAAAGGTAGATATGGATTTTTTTTCTCTCTTTCAGTTCTAAAATGAACCTTCCATCTTTCTAAGAAGATCCTTTACATCCTAGAAGAATTGTTAACCAGGTATCAATCTTCTATAAAGAAAAGGAGAATTGAAGAGAATTAAGGAGAAAAAGGTGGACAATGATCTGCACAAAATAAACACTGATTAATTTGTGTGTGAATATATTATAATCATCTTTAAAAAGTTGTCTGAGCCAGAAAAAAAAAAAAAGAAAAAAGCAGGATAGAGATGTTATAAAACAACCGAGATAATATACCAGTGATTAAAGTTACCAAAAAATTCTAGGTGAGAAGATATACTGCATGCCCAAGAAAACTGTTTAGGGACAAAGCAACATTTATTCACCGATTATGCTATAATGGAAGATTTTTAAATCTTGTTTGTCAAGTATGGAACATCAGGGAGGCAGGGATGTGAATGTGTTTGAACAAAAATTGGGGGCACCTGGGTGGCTCAGTGGTTGAGCATCTGTTTTGGCTCAGGTCAGGATCCTGGGATTCTGGGATCCAGTCCTGCATCAGGTTCCCTGCAGGAAGCCTACTTCTCCCTCTGCCTATGTATCTGCTTCTCTGTGTCTCTCATGAATAAATAGAATCTTAAAAAAAAAAAAGAACAAAAATTGAACAGAAATACATCTTCTAGAATAGGGGACAATGAAATGGGTAGTATTAGTGATAATTTGAATTTATTGACAAAATACTGATATTCCATGTCTACTGGAATGTAAGCTTTGGTGATGGAGTTCCCCTAAGAAGGAATAAGTTGTCTTCTGGGCTGTGTTCCTGCAGCATTTACTTTTCTATCTTTGCTACAGCTCTCTTGGCCTTGTACTCCAATTACTCTGCAATTATTTGTTGTCAGTCTGTCAACACCAAAAGATATGAGCGCCTCTAGGGCAGATTTTAATTTTTATTCTTAGCTTCTAAAAGAGTGCCTGGCACAAAGTAGTCAGTGAATGTTTGTTAAATACACACGTGCGCTCGCACACACACACACACATCAAATTAGTTTTCAAAATCAAACAACATAGACATTTGTACATTGAAAATTCTAAACTACTTTAGAAATGCCCTATAATGATTGTGGTGATGAGGATGAGGAGGATAATGATGGGAGAGATGATGAGGATTAGGATAATGACAAAGTCAATGATAGCATATACACTTCAGAACAAAAGAGCATACCCTTAATTTCTGGATAATGGTGAATGCTTGTCCTAGGAGTTTGTGACAGGTTTGGCAATTGTACACAGAAAAATTATGACTATGTGGCTATGTGCATGTGTTTGTTAGTTTTTCCTCTGAGGATGAGATCCTTATCTTTCATCAGCATTTCCAATAATTTTGGGTTTTTTAAAAAGTTAGGAATTATGCTTTGTGGGAGATATACTACTTGCATGCTAGTGTAGTGATTGATCTCTGAGTTTGGATGAGATTTTAATCAAGAAGTGCCTGGCAGTATCTTATTTAGCATATAAGTAAAATCACTCCTACACCATATATTGCAAAATAATTATTAAGTTAAGTGATCTGAGATATCCTTACAGGAAATATTCTAGTATGAATACAAAGTGGCATTATATTAAATGATATTATATTTAAATGAGGGTAGTCATTGAAAGATTGGAATTGGAGTGTCAACCATAAAGCACATTAAATGTATTAATGGAGAAGCAGAATGAGGCCAAGTATATCTTGCCCAAAGTGCTTTGTAGGTAAAAATATTCCATCAAGAAAAAAGAATATTTAGGTGATGTATTGATGTAACTAAAGACTGTGAAATAATTTCCTAGGAAAACACTAACTGCTTAAATGATAACATTACATAAAACACTATCTGATCTAAACTGGAACCTTCCTTCAGTTTTGAATGCTGTCTGCCAAAATGGATTGCAGGAGCAGGAACTAAACATCACAGTAACTTCTGTCTAATTTTCCTCCCTAACATTTCCTGTAGGAAAACTTTACATCCTCATTCTATATTTAAAAATAATTCTACTTTTTAACTTTCCTACTTCCTATTATGATGAATTACAATTGCCCTCAGCTCAAAATAAGCCACATGCCAAAGTGGCACGTTAGGGTGGCATAACTTATATTATCCTAGTTCTTTTAGTTGTAATGATTCACACTTTTCACTCATACAACAAACATGCATTAAGTGCCTATTCTGAACTAAGCGTTGTGCTCTGTTTTGAAATAAAATAAGACACAAATCTTATTCTCAGGAAACCTTTGTCTGGTGAAAGGGATGGTCATGAAAGCCAGGAGGTACACTAATGTGAGGCAGTTTCCCCCAAAAGTATGAGTTAAGTATTGCAGTATTAGTATTGGTTTTAATTTTACTGTATGGCATAGCTAGTATTTTGTACCATTAATAGTAACACTAAAGTAGTAGTATGGCAGATATCCAAATGTGGCTACCCCAGTACTTCTGGTCCTACTTGTCCTTCCAGAACCTTCTCATTCCTCTAACATCTCCCATTCTCATACACCTTTTCTCTAAATTAAAGTGTTTAAATAATTTGTAAATAGTGCTTGTTTTTGAGGGGGGATTTTAATTACAATATAATGAAGTTTTTATAATAGTTTCATTATGTATTAGTTCTGGACATCTGAGAATAAATCTAGCCCTTCTTTTTTTGTCACTTCTACTCCCATTCATAGTATTTCTAGATGGATAGGGCAGCATTGGGATATGTTCTCTTCATCAAGAGAGATACTATTATATATGTGTAGAGAAAAAGCTTATCAATATGTGATATAAGTATTTGAGAACTTAAGATTTTGAAGTGATTTGCAACCTACTGTCTGCTTTAGGTTGATCATTGAAGAAAGTGCCGATTCTTTCCTTAAAAGAGTTAACAATCCAAGAAACCAATTATATATTAATATAACCCTTTTGGAAAACAGCATAATATACAGATCCTTTTACACAATAACCCCACTCTAATACATAATTCAGCAGAATCAGAGATATATATATGAAGATTTCTTTGTAGCATTATCTACAGTGACATTTAGAAGTAACTTGAATAAAAATTAGGAATTAATTCAGCAAATTACAGGCTTTAAGATCATAGAATGTAGCCATAAAATAGATAATTATGAATAATCTATAGGAACATGTAAATATTCATATAACAATAGCTAATATTAAGTGAATAATATTAATCACTTAATATTATTATTAATATATTAATTATATAATTAATTATTCAGTCAGCCTGTATTTTAACTACATTATAAATATGATTCCATTAGATCTGCAAACATCCTCATGAGATAGGTAATATTCTCTATATTATACAGATGAGGCACAGAGATATAAATATCATACCCAGGATCAAAGAGCTAGCTAGGCAGTGACTGGGCAAGAATTTGAAGCCAGAGAATGTGGTGTAAAATCCAAGTTCTTAAACCCTACGCTATATACTTTTTGGTTTACACACACAATTGTACACACACACACACATACACACAAGAAAGGAGATAATAAAGATAATAAAAATATTTGAAAATGATTGTCTTTGGGTATATTAATGCTTTTTACTATTTTTCTAGATTGCCTATAATATAGTAAAAGATTTTTAAACAGAAAAAAGAAAGTTAAATTCAAAGAATGATGGTTAAGAGTAAAAAATAAGCATAGTTTCATTCAAGAAAAACTGACATTGACTGCATAGGATATAGATTCTCACATCCCATTTTGAGACATATTACTTAAGCTACATCTGTTATTGCAGGTAAAATTTCCATTATTTGTAAGACCATGCAGAAATACTATTGCTAAATCTGTGTGTTCTATTCCTGTTATGAATTTTCAGACCAAGTAACATATGGTGCATCTCTTATAAAGTTTAACCTGAATTAGTTACTCTGTGTTTCTACCCCACCCCCTAAACCAAGAAATACTGTAAGTGTCTTTCTACCACTCAAATTTAAGACTATGTTCATATATTTTAATGCTAAGCAAGGGGACCATAGAGAGCCAAATCCACATTATTTTTCAAAAGTGTTTTATGTAGAATTTTCATTATTTAAGACAGTCCTCTCTCTAACTACTGATAGAATATCTGATGTCTTTCTATAACATCAGAAATAAAAATTGTAAAATAATAAAAAGAAAATTGAAATTGTTTCTAATCACTATGTTGTTCACAAGTTGAAGATGTTCATGGGGCAGCTGAGTGGCTTACTCAGTTAAGTGTCTCTTAGATTTTGGCTCAGGTCATGATCTCAGGGTTGGAAGATTGATTGAGCCCTGCATCCAGCTCCACATTGGGCATGAAGCCTATTTAGAATTCTTTCTCCCTCTGCTCCTGCCACACCCCTGCCAAGATTGGGCGCCTGCTCTCTCTCTCTCTCAAATAAATAAATGAATAAATTTGAAGTTGAAGATGTCTTAAATCACTGTGGATTTTATTTTTATTTTAAATCAACAGAAATTTTACTAATGGTCTCATTTGGGGATAATGGATGTGTATTGGTCATGATAGACTGGATTTATGGTAACAACTTAATCTCAAAATCTTAGTAGTTTAGACTGCTACTTCTTGCCAAGATGGAGTCACAGGGACCAACTTACCATCCCCTGCCCCACCTGAAACTGGACAAATGATAAGAAACAATGGTCTTTAAGTCACTGGACATCAGGCACTTTAAAGATATTAATCCCTGAGAGATGGGAAAAGACACGAGATGAGCCCCACTATTGCTTCCAGCTTACTGCTCTGTGAGAGTTTCCAGGCCATGGTTCAGAGAGGGGGAATTTGGGCAGAGTCTGATGGACTCCCTAAATTGAGATGGAATTGAGAGTATGGGAGATCCAAGCTGGCTGGAGTTTACAGAACAGAATGCTGGAGAGGAAACAGTTGCATGACAAGAAATGATGCCGATCTCCGAAAGGCCCCCACCCCCTCAAGAATTCAGCACAATACTGATCAACGCATGTGTGTGAAGGATCCTCTGGGTTAAGAAAAGAATCATTCAAAGGTAAAGAAGGAGTGGGATCTGGTGCTCACAGAAGGACTAGAATAGTGCCTGTTATGATCTGCCAGACTGGAAAACCTCTTATTCATGAGGCATTGGGTAGAATGCACACAAGAGTCTTGCCTCAATAGTGGGAGATGATTCTCTCTAGATTAACACTGCTCCAGTTTCACCAAACAAAACTTTCATGCAACACTGAAAAGATCAAACAGTTTCCGGGTAAGTAATCCATTCCTGTGCTGGAGAGAGTATTGTGAAGCTTTAAAAATAGCACACGAGAAGGGCTCTGTTTTGGAGTTGAACTATGGAGTATGACAGTACAATATCAATAACTGTCATTATACATGTCTGTTTCTACTAGGGTCTCTGCCCTGTCATTTGTTGAAAAATACCTGGCCTTCATTACTGTTCATCCACTCATTATCCCTCTCACTGTTTTGTGAATTTTGATGGGATACTGATGAGAAAATGCTTTCAAAAAAATAAATGTCCCTCGGTGTTATTTCCCATCAGTAAGTGCTTCAATAAGCAAATTCGAATGCCCTGAACATATGTTAAATTAGGTTGATTTTTAATTGACACTCATTTGAATACATGTGAAGATAGATAATTTTCCATGAAAACCATTTACAAAAGTATGATATCACTTGTGGGTGTGCAGGCTTGGGATTACGATTCACAGATCTATTATTCTTGAAGACTTAAAGGCAACTTTGTACCTTTTAAGGGATCTGGAGAAATAAGTATTTCCATTTTGCTCTCCTTAAAAAGGTCTCAGAATAACTCCACATATTACAGACAGAATACCTTGCTTTAATAGAAGCTTATTAATTATAATTAATTATGAAAGAAATTCCAAAAGAATGGAACTAACATTTACTAGGAGCCTGCTATATGTAAACCATGGTGTGGACACCAGTAATAACGCTTTTTAAGAAAGTAAAATCTATTATTTCATGAAGTCTTGGTGTGAAGGAACTCAATACTGTGCTAAGAAGTTCTCATCCTGAAGTAAGTGTATTTTGGGGAATAAGAAATGAAAGAGATATAAGTATATATCATATAATCCAGAAAAAAAATGATAATGTTGGTTCTTGCTTTAAGACTTTTCAGCACCTAGTATTAGTAATGAGAAATGTCTGGCTCTGTGTACACAACGAAAAGTAAAAGATTCAGTTGGTCATGTTTGTAAATATGCTGTCCACACCCTGTCACTAGTGAATTAGGTGCTTTCCTGAATCTTCCACTTTTCATACAGCTGCTTTAGTTCCAGATAGAAATGGTCTCAAACAGTATTTTATTGATATGTTTTGAGAAAGCAGGAATGTGGACAGAAAAAGAACCCAAAGGAGAAAAAAAACTCTTCTGTAAATACAAGCTAGACTCTAAGAATGAATCAGGAAAAATATAAAGAAAACCCCAAGAAAGAGGGGAAGAAGGAGAAAATGATTGATGAAACATATTATATTAAAGTACCCAACAAATTCATTCCTAAGAATGGGGTGCATATAGTTCACTGATCTCTCTAGTTCTTGTTCTAAATCTCTAGTGATTCAATTTATTTCTGTTAGATTTCCTTTATTATCTTGCAAAGTTCCTATTAGTAAAAAAGACAAATACAATGTTTAATGTATAAACTTTTAACACTCCATAGCTATTTATCTCTCGTGGCTTGAATTCTACTTGATATTGGTAAGACTCCTTGTTTTATAAAACATCACTGGATATTGAGGAAAACAAAACAAAGACAGGTCTATCCAGTAAATTTAGACAAAATAAAAGACAGAAGGCCTTCTGATCATCTATTTAGCCCCTAAACTTCAGAATCTCAGGAGTACAGAGGGAGCCTGTTTTGTTTTCCCATGCTCGCTTTTTCCTCGTGAATACTCCTATTAGTGAGCTGCTTATGGTGACAGAACCAGAAACAGGGCATGAAATCTGACAAATATGGATGTACTTCATGAGATCCATTTTGCAATCACTGGTGCAGATAATATCTTTGAGCATCTAATACTGTCAGGCATTACACCAGAAAATCTGAAAAATGTATCTGTTATATTATTATTGGTTCATCCTTAAAAAGATTAGAAAAAATTTACATTCACTACCTATCAGAGATATCTTTCTATGTAAAGTTGGCAAATTCTATTTAAACTCAATAAGTTGTGGGGATTCCTGGGTGGCTCAGCGGTTTAGCGCCTGCCTTCTGCCCAGGGCGTGATGCTGGAGTCCCGGGGTCGAGTCTCACATCAGGCTCCCTGCATGGAGCCTGCTTCTCTCTCTCCCTGTGTCTCTGCCTCTCTCTCTGTGTGTCTCTCACGAATAAATTTTTTAAAAATCTTAAAAAAAATAAACTCACTAATTGTAAACTTAAATGTTAAATATTAAACAGTTCAGATTAAATTTTGCTATGATCCAATTTTTAAAAAGTAAAGTAAGAAAAGAAATAAAGGCATAGCTATTAAAACAAGTTTTTTTTTTTTTTTTCATGGAGCTTGAAGAATTGTCCAGTGCATACTTTTAATTTCACCTCAAGCTAGGATACATTAAAGTTCAGAGGATGTAAAATTCTCAGAAATGGGAATTTCAATTGAAGACAGCAGAATGCAATTTTCGAATCCAATCTCTTTCCTTAAAATTTACCAATATTAGGGAATAAAAATGATAGAAAATACGTATACTCAATGGAACCAGAACGTATCCATAACTCAAATAATAAAGTGTGATTCAAATATCATCAAACATAGTCCAAAATAAATAAAAGAAGTGATAAACTTGACACATAATTCCTTTCAAAAACTTCAGTAGATCACCTTGGTCCCTAAAGGTAAGAACAAAATCTGAGCACATGATATCTGAGTATATCACAGGATATGAGAGAATTATTCCCATAAAAGAAAAGCCATATGCCTGTGTCCATTCTCCATGACTTAGGTTTTTTTAACTTTTTTTTTTTTTTAAGATTTTATTTACTCATTTGAGAGAGAGAGAGAATGAGCAGAAGGGCAGAGGCAGAGGGAGAAGCAGATTCCCTGTTGCACAGGGAGCCTGAGGCAGGGTCGATATGGGCCCGGAGATCACAACCTGAGCCAAAGGCAGACACTTAACTGACTGAGCCACTTGTGAGCCCCAACTTTCTGGCTTAGTTATTCTAGCTTCAGTAAGCCATTAGGTGAGGGAGGGGGGAAGGTAAAGAAGGAAATGGATATTTCTAATAAAACATAGTAGATTGAATGCACAAATTTACATTTGCTCCCTCCTGGAGCCCCATTAAATGACATAGGTTTTTTGAAAAGGTATATAGTATTCTATTTAAAAAATTGGAATAGAGACAATAATGAACAAAATGTTAACAAATGGGGAAAATGAAAGCAGGTGGCAGAATGGTAATTAACCAAGCATGGGGAACATGAAACGTGAAGCCTGTGCGCCTGAAGGGAAGGATGCCAATAGAGATTTAAGCTGCAGAAACCTTAGAAAGATTCAGGAACTGGAGGCAATTAGTACCTCAGAAGGTAGGAATGCGTTAGATTGAAAGGATGAGGTCTGGTTGAAATCTTTATAAGGAACCGTGAGACCCTTAGGTAGGACGAGGTTTGTTTCTGATGAAATTATTACAGGGACTGTAACTTGCAAGACACTAGGTACAACAGAGGTCTGGAACAAGGACTTTCCTCAAACTGAAAGTTTTAGAGAAAGCTCAATATTAAAGAGATCTCTGGTATGACTCCTTTGCTCTGCTCTGCTTCGGGTAACAGATATATTCCCACCAGGCAGGAAATTGGATTGAGTTTTCTCTAGACCAGTGGTTTTCTAATTGTGGTCCAAGGATCTGCAATGCTAGGATCACCTGGAAACTCTTTACAATTGCAAATTATCAAACTGTACCTACATAATCAAAAAGTCTGAGGTGATGCCCAGCGATTTGTGTTTTAACAAGCCTTCCAGGTGATTCTGAGGTATTCAGTTTAAATCTCAA
This sequence comes from Canis lupus dingo, assembly GCF_003254725.2. Lineage (NCBI taxonomy): Eukaryota > Metazoa > Chordata > Mammalia > Carnivora > Canidae > Canis > Canis lupus. The sequence continues at coordinate 16,141,053 of NC_064254.1, forward strand.
GCTCGGATTTGGGAACTCTTGAGAGCTCTTAAGAGCTCTGATCTAACCGGATCAATCCACCATGAAGCATGCCAGTTAGCTACACCAAGCATGCACATAGAGCTTTCAACATGCTTTTTAAGTATCTAACATAGAAAAGGTCACAAGATACTTGAGGAGGGCCATGGAGAGAAAATGAAGAAACTCAAAGAGGAAAAAACAGCCCCCTGCAAGACATGTGATATTGAGGAGAGCAGAGGAAATTTCAAAAATTATAAATGATGTCTTTAGAAAGTTAAGAGATTGAATTCATGAAACCAGATAGGATGATAAAGAAAAAGGAACAATGGGAAAATAAGAAGGAGCTCTTTGGAAATTGAAAGCATATTGCTGAAATGAAACCCCCCCCCCCCCAAAAAAAAAGACCTCTGTAAGAGTTACATGTGGAGCTCATCCAGAGTGAAATGATCCACTGTGTACCCAGCACAATTTAAAAAAAAAATAACTCCACCAGTTTGGAACTTGAAATTTTAGAACATTAGGGCTTGTTCAGAGAAGTGAAAAAAAGTTATGTATAAGTAGCTCAAGGGAGGGGCGCCTGCGTGGCTCACTCAGTTAAGCATCTGTCTTTGTCTCAGGTCATGGTCTCAGTGTCCTGGGATTGAGTCTGCTTCTCCTTCCACCCTTTTGCCCCTGCTCCTGCTCTCTCTCTCTCTCTCTCTCTCCTCTCTGTCAAATAAATAAATATTTTTTAAAAAGCTCAGGGGATCAGAATGACATTTGATAACTTCAGCAGCCACACTGGAACCCAGGAGACAATGCCTCCAAATTTTAGGAAGAAGTTTCTAACTAATGCTCAGCCAAACCATTAACATGTAAGGTTGGAAAAAAGATGTTTTCAGATATACAAGAGCTCAAAAACTTACCTCCTAAGCTCCCTTACTCAGAATGTACTCCATGTAAAGAAGACACAAGATTTGGAAATGGTCCCACCATCACAGCACATGAAAGAAGGGGATCCTTGGGATCAAATCCATGGAAAGCACCAAAGGTGACAACAGTACAGCAAACTTACAGAGTAATCAGTTGACTGGCTCAGGAGAATAGAAGGCTCTACTAGCAACATCTCTAAGAGGGAAAAGTGGATCCAACCAATTACTTAAAGTATTTTGACAAGTGGGAAATAATACTAAATTTGGGAAGAAGTAGCAATATTAACATAGAAAAGCAAAGCAATTACTAATTTGAGGGGAAAAAATGGATAGAAAAGAAATGTAAACATTGCTCAGTTCCGAAAAGTATTTATAGTGATTGTAATATAAGCACTGACCATTATTTTACTACAAATGACTACATAAATATAATGAGAAGATGCAGAGAGAGAAGCATGTATGGCTGAGGTGGTTTAACTAGACTCTATTCTTACATTCTATAAAAGGAATTCAATAGATAAAGTACAATTGTTAAATCAATCATGAAACAGCAGAATAATTGTGTACTTATTCAGTGAAAAGGACTACACTCCATTTAAGTGTAGAACTGAAAGTAACCAAATGGGAGCATATTACAAAAAAAGTTATGCAATACCTAAGGTCAGTAGAGGGGAAAGAGGGAGCTATAAAGGAAACAAAATATGCTAATTTAAAAATGTTTCATTACATGAAGAAATAAAGGTGGCCTAAAAAAGGGAAACAAATATTTAACAAACTTCAATTTCTACTGTTTTGCATAATCTTTTTCTCTGATTCACAGAAATTCTAGAAATTCATGTCTCTTCTAGCTTTTCGAACTTTGTATAAAGTTCAGGAAACTTGCAGCTCCACAAATTCTTTTGCTTTCTAATCAATTTAAAATAAATAAAACCTAATCATTAGTAATGAAATATAGTACAACATCATTTTTTTAAATCCTATCTATCTAAACATCCATCCATCCATCCATCCATCCTTATGTCTGCATAAGTATATAAACACTATCTAGACCAAGGTTTACCAATTGTTAATTATGACTGTTCTGGTGAGACTTGGAATTATTTTTACTCTTTTCTTTGTACTTTTTGAGTTTTTGAAAAAAATAATGATGTCAATACTATGACATCATTAATTTTAAAATGGAAGGGATCTCTTTTAATGAATTTTAGTGCTTAAAAGTTGAGTGATGTCATTCATTTTTATTATGCTTCTATATTATAATCTGTCCTATGCTTTTAGCACCCTTATAATTAAACCACTGATTTCATGTCACTCCTTTCCTCATTTGCCATTTTTTTCTCCATATAAACAGCATTACACTATGCTCTTTATCTTCCTGAGTCATACAACTATATGTAACATATACCATTATTTATAATCCTCTATATCTTTTCACATTTGAAATGGACACAAACGGGATGGGCACATTTTCATCATGGATTATTTTTTCAGAACTTGAAGAAAATATTGTTAAAGATGAAATTGTAGCTTATATCTGAGGTTTTCTGTTTTCTTTGAAACATTCAAAGAAGTACCCAAATATCAAGGAAATGAAGCTTTTTGCCTACTTTTACTTGTTAGAATCTAAGAAGATAAGTACCTCCTCCACCAAGAATGACAGTAGGAACAAACTGACAAGAGTTGTAACCAGTGACATAATCAAGACAGTATTCAAACTATGTAACAATGGGGGAGAGGAACAGTTGGAATGAATCAATCAGAGCAGAGGCTGCCAGAGTTTGAAGGCATCTAGTGGAGCAGGTATCAATGCTACAGTTGCTGGGTTGTGGGGAGATAGAAGAGGTTCCATAGTGGGACTGGAGATGATGGTGGGCATCAGGAGGCTTAGGGCAACAGCTATATATCATATCTATATCTGTAATGTGGAAATGTTTTATTTAGTAGTTTAACCACTATAAGGCATTAGCTACAGGTAGTACTATAGTCAAGGATAAGACCAACCTTGATTAGAAATTCTTATGGTTGTGGAGTGTTTATACATAAATTCATTCCTCATGAACAAAGGTAAAAGTTAAAGTCATGCTTTGAAGATCTCTAGTATGTCACTGCTTGAAATTTCACCATTATGGATCAATATCATCGCCATCTTTCTTTTTTTCTTAAAGATCTTATTTATTTATTTGAGAGAGAGAGAGAGGAGCATGAGTGGGAAGAAAGGCAGAAAGAGAAGCAGACTCCTTAGTAAGCAGGGACCCAGATGTGGGATTCAATCCCAGGACCCTGAGATTGCGACCTGAGCCAAAGGCAGACACTTAACTGACTGAGCCATCAGTTCCCTGCCATCTTTATTTTTAAATGATAATATAATTAACAAGTAGGACATCAATAGTATTTTCATCTAGTAACACTGAGGTAGGGTTCTCTCAAGTGGTTAAGAACAGAACACCAAGAAAAGGACAGTTTGGGAAGAGTGAGGAGACATAGGGAACAATTTAAATAATGGGACCTTTTATGGTGAGGTGATAATACACAAAGAGAAGACAAAGAGAAGTAGAGGGGCTACCAATCATGATAGGAGACAAGTTAGGAGAAATGCCAGAGATAACCATTTTCTACTTGTTAATTTTTCCCAATCTCCATTCGGGAAAGAAAACAAGAAAAAAGTTGGCTCCAATATTTCATCTCATTTTAGAAGCAGGCAAATGGCTAACTTCATTGAATACTCTGTTCAGGAGCCAAACTCCACTTTCTTCTCCATGTTTCCTACTGTATTTTATTCTACTACAGAGCCAAATACATTCATTGTAATAAAAATGTAGACTTTGAGACCTAAAAGAGTTCCAAGGGTTTATTTTTTATTTTATTTTTTTTTCCAAGGGTTTAAAGACAAAACCATGTTTTAGTGATCTGTACCAAATAAGCAGAGACCCTGATTCCAAAAATCCAGGATTTCTTAACCTTACCACTAATCACATTTTGGTAGGATGTTTCTTTGTCGTAGAGATCATCCTACGCAATGTAGTGTTTATGAGCATTCCTGTTCCTACCCATCAGATGCCAGTAGCTTTCTTCCTGACCTAACAATAAACAATAACTCTAGACAGTGCTGAATCTCCCTTGGGGGGGGGGCAAAATTGTCCCTTGTTGGGAACAGCGCAATAATCTAAGGAAATATTTTATTTTGGAAGGCATGGTGTTTTTATTTCTGGGAGTATTTTTCTTTCTAATTCTATTTAATATAGGCTAATATTAACATTGACTTTTATTTGCTGGCAACAAATTATTGGTGAGCAGGGAAGTTGGCCAATAAATGTAAAACTATCATCCAGAAATAAATCTGGGATTTAGAACATTTTATACTAAACCACATTTTTATAATGAAGCTGTGACAGCATCATTCACTCATTTATTTTCCTTCAACAAAGATTTGTTTGTTCAGCATCATTCCAGACACTGGAGATAAAGAAAGTTGGTCCTTCATGGATCTTACATTTCTGTGCCTGCCTACAAATATGCCAGCAAAATTCTAAAATTCTAAATATATACTAGCTGATATATGACTCTTATGTCCCACTGTACCCATAACAATTCTAAAATAACATTCAAGAATGTAGGTATTTTAGGTTATACCAGTAAGGGTATGATGGGTAGTTGAGATTTCTTAAAATCAAATCAATTATGTACCTGCTTCCATTGCAGCTTCCAGGTTGTATTCACATTGAAATACATGAGGTTTCTAGAGTGCTTCAAGCTCTCTCTCACACTATTATTTTGGTGTATTTTGCTGCTTCTTTCAGGAATTTACTCCCCAACTCTTCTTACTCAGCTCAACTGGTGCATTCTGAATTGCCCTTCATCACAATTGTCCCTATTTGTCTCATCTCCTTTGGGAAGCCTTCATCACTTCCAAGGCTGGTTTAGGCTTCCCAACTGAAACTCCTTTAAAATTCTCTCTCTTTATTCCATCATGGCCTTTATACTCTGTTGTAATGATTTGCTTCTTGAGGTTATAGGATGTATCTTGTTCAGCATCCTATACTAAGTAGCATATCCTGTCACATATTGGGTTATTGATGTGTAGTTATTGAATAATAAATTCCTGACTAATCCACTTGGAAAATGCTTCCTGTTACACATTTTAACATTTATGACCCATCCCGGCTAAGGTTGGTGTTTATCTTAGTAGCAAGAAATCTCTTTGTTATTTTATATAATTTGTATTCCCGACTTTCTTGGTTTCCATTGATTCTTAAGTTTCTGACAGTTTCTCTGGTTACTAATCTTGCCTTGCCTTCAGTATATCCTTTTTACTTTGTGAGGTTGATCTTCTTAACACTGCCCTACTACCAATCATTACTCTCCAAGTCTCCCTTCCTCCAAGGATCCATGTATCCCTGGTGTACCTACCTATGCCTTTTCCTAACTATGCTACTACATTTATTCTTTAGTTAAAGTAATAATATTTCTTAAGTAGCTATTATGAATTTGGGATTGTGCTTAGCATTCTGCATACAAAGATAAACAGGAAAACTCCTGCCCTTGGAAATTGCATAGTGGAATATATATATATATTCTTCTTCAACCGTACACATATATCCTAGGCCATTTGTACACAAAATAGATATCAGAGGGGATGGGTCATATATTTGAGACCGATCCCCAAATGAGCCCTCTGCTCCTTTATTCTCTGATCTCAGGCCTGCACATTTCTAGTCATCATTTCAGTTCTCAGGTGCCTTTGTCCTGTCCTTACAGGTTGGCAATACTGTTTAGGGACTTTGATAAGCCACATCACTCTCTAATATCTTATGTTCTTTACTTGGATTAAGTACTTCCTCAAACTGCTATCCCTTTTGATACACCTCACTCAGCTTGTTGCTGCAGCCCCCAAAGCACCGAAAGCCTTGAAAAGCCCTTATTAGGTATGTTTCATTAGGGAATGACTGGTTTCCTAAAGAATGAATCTTTCAAAAAAAAAAAAAAAAAAAAAAAAAGAATGAATCTTTCAAGGGTGGAGTCAAAAACACAATTCTACCTTCCCAGAGAAAAAGGATGACTCCCTCAGGGATTTCTCAGCTCCCTGTTTCCAGATGGGAAGTGAATTCTATCTGGCTGAAAGTTTGCTAAAATCTCACTGTTTCAATACCTCCAGAGGCATTTCCATTGTATAAGGTAGATAGATAATTACAAATTAATAATTCAAATAATTTATCACACTTAAAAATGGTAAAAGTATGAATTGTAATTCACAAAAGAAGAAATTTATATTGCCAGTAAGGAGATTAAAACAGTTCAGCCTCTGATCCAGCAATTCTTTTTCTGGGTATTTATCCAAAGGAAAAAAAAAAAAAAACAATCAACGTGCACCTCCTTGTTTATTGCAGCATTATTTACAACAGTCAAGACATTGAAAGAACCTATATGTCCGTCAACAAATGAACAGATGAGCAGATAAAGAAAATATGGCGCATACATACATGGTGGAGTATTATTCAGCCATAAAGAAGAATGAAATTGTGTCATTTGCAACAACAGTATGGACTGTGAGGGCATTATGCTAAGTAAACAAGTCAGACACAGAAAGACAAATACTGTATGATCCCACTTATATGTGGGTTGTAAAAACAAAACCAAATCCCCAAGTTCATAGAAACAGAGAACAGATTGGCGGTTGCCAGAGGCAGGGAGTGGGAGGAATGGGTGAAATAGGTGAAGGTGGTCAAAAGATACTAACTTCCATTTACAAAATAAATAAGTCACGGGGATATAATGTACAGCATGGTGACTACAGTTAATAATATTGTAATGGATATTTGAAAGTTGCTAAGAGAGTAAATCTTCAAAATTCTCACCACACATATCAAAAATTCTAGAACTATGTGTGGTGATGGATGCTAACTAGACTTATTGTGGTCTAGTGGATTGTGGATCATAGTGCAATATGTACAAACATCAAATAATTATGTCGTACAGCTGGCATATAATGTTGTATGTCAAGTGTACCTTAATTGATAAAAAAGGAAAAAGGTTCAGCTTCAGTGATAAGGATATACAAATTAAAATAAAAATGTAATAGCATTTGGGGATCTGTGGGGTGGCTCACTGGTTTAGCGCCTGCCTTTGGCCCAGGGCACAATCCTGGAGTCCCAGGATCCAATCCCACGTTGGGCTCCTGGCATGGAGCCTGCTCTCCCTCCTCCTGTGTCTCTGCCTCTCTCTCTCTCTCTCTCTCTCTCTCTAGGTCTATCATAAATAAATAAAAAAATCTTTAAAAAATGTAATAGCATTTATTGCTTATCAAATTATCATCACAAAGATAAAATTATCCAGAATTGATGGGAGCTTGAGGAAACAGACACTGTCATGCCCTACTGAGATGATAAATTAGCCTAATCTTGTTGAAAAGTGACTTAGCAATATTATTTAAAGTGCATATATCTTTTGACCTGACAATTTCACATTTAAGAATTTAGCAAAAAGATATAATTAGAGGGATGAAGAACATTGTATATCCAAATGATGGTCACAGCAGCAATTTAATAATTGAAGTCATAGTGATAATGATGACCACAATAATAACATTCATTGAGCACTTACCATGTGCCACACACTGTTCTCAACTCTATGAAGAAGGTATTATTCTTAGCTCCATTTTACCAGTGGATAAACTAAGCTATAAAAAATTTAAGTAACTGTCTAAGGCCCCACAGATACTCAGGGTGGAACCAAGATTCCACCCCAGGAAACCATCTCTAGTCTCTAAATAATCACTAAGACTAGTGGCAGACAGTATTATCTTACATCCATATGATGGAATGTTATACGGTTTTTAAATAATTTAAAATATTTGTTTACATTGAAAAATATTGACAATATATTTATTTATGAGTGAATAAAACAGGCTAGAAAAACAAGTTTTACAGTCCAATATCAGTTTTGTTATGATTTGGGTATATCTACCGTGGTAGGTAGACTTCTAAGATTACTTCTAACAATCCTCACCTCCTGCTATTCATACTCTTTTGTAATACGTTGCCTTTGAGTGTAAGCTAGATGTAGTGACTTGCTTTTAATAAATATAATAGAGCAAAAGTGATGGAATGCTACTTTTTAAATTAGGTTACAAAAGTCTATTGAAACTTCCATTTTGCTTGTAGACTCTTTTGTGGGCTGCCATGAAACATTCTGTTACTCTGAAGAATTCCATGAGACAGGGAACTGAGAATAGTCTTTGGACAGCAGCTAGTGAGGACTTAAGATCCTCAGTCCAACAATCTTGAAGAACTCAATCTATCAATAGCCATTCAGTGTGTTTGGAAGGAATCCTGCCCTAGTTGAAAGTTAATTGTAACCTTATAAAAGAACCTAAAACAGAGGAACCAGCTAAGCCAAATCCAGGTTCCTGACCCTATAAACTAGAGATAATAATTGTTGTTTTAAGCTGGTAAGTCTTGGGGTGATTTATTATGCAACAGATAACTAAAATATATGTATATCTATATATACAGACTTTTATATATAGACTATATTTATATATATAGACTTATATATATATACCTAGACTTTTATAGCATTATCTTTGAACAATACAATTATGATAATGAGAATGACACCTTTTCAATTTTGCTTCATTTCATACTTTGAAGTTTTTCTATAAACAGTGTATTTATGTAATCTTCTTATACTGAGGGAGAAGAAAAGTAAAGATAACTCAACAAAATATGTATCTTTTGGCTGATAATTTTAGAACTTCCATGCTCCCTAAGTAACATGGTGGAGCCTATAAAGGTAAAACTGCTTTGGCCCTACACATTCGGAACAACTATATTACTGGGGAACATCCAAAACTACACTTTTCTTTAAGTAATTAATTTATTGATAGAACTAGAAATAGGGAAATTGAAAAAAGATTGAAATTGGCATCGTTGCTTCCTCCTCCCCCCTCCTCCTCTCCCAGTTCTTCCTTCTCTTCCTCCTCTTTCTGCTTCCCCTTCTCCTCCTCCCCTGCCCCTCCTCCTTTCCTTCTTTTTTTTTTTTGAGATTTTGTGTTTTGTAGAGTCTCTTTTACTAGTTCATTTTGAGATTTAATGCCCTTATGCTTCTTTTTCATTTCTGCTACTATTAGCCTACCACCACTACTCTTACTGCTACTAACAGTTCTTCTCCTACCATTCCCCATACCTGTTCTCTACAGAGCACCACTAAACTGCCAAGAGGTGGTACAACTTGGTGGTCAAGAGCATCCTGCTCAAGTGAAAGCTTGCTCTACCAATTAGTGTATATTCCAGGAAAGTAACTTAAGCGCTCTCTATTGCAATTCTGTCATATAAAAATGAGGATGACGATAATGTCCAGTTCATAGTTTGAGTATTAAATTATTTAATTCATTTAGTAGACTGGCACATAAAGGCTAACTAAATGTTCACATTTATTATGATTACTAATTCATATTCATGATTGATAGGTTTCTAATCATGATAATAATAGCTACCAATTATTTCATCCTTCTTATTTTTCCAGGTATTATGTTAAACACTTACATATGTTTTTTCATTTATCCCACACGATAACCCTGTGAGATAGATATTATTATCCCAATGATGGCTAAGCTAATTAGGGCCAAGTAAAGTTAGCTAACTCATCCATCAATAGAACAATGGAACAATAAAGTCAGGATTCAAAGACAGGGTTTTTTCAAGTGTGGGATATGTACCACTGGTGAAATGATTTTTGAAAGTACTTGGGCTCATCTGGTTTTGTTGTTGTTGTGTCGGTAGTCTAATGCACTTAGAAATAACAAAAATATTCTATTCATTTTTACATTCTTCTCAAAAATATTAACACTATGCTTATTTAAGTCAAAAAATAAACTCTTATATAGATGGTAGTCTAAAATATTATCACCCAGTAAAAAAAAAAAACTTTTATCAAAGATGACTATATGGATCTATTTCTTTTCTTTTTTCTTTCTTTTTTCTTTTCTTTTTTTTTTAGATTTTATTTATTTGAGACAGATCATTAGTGGAGGAAGGGTCCAAGGGAGAGGGAGAAGCAGACTCAACACTAAGCAGGGAGCTTGATCCCAGGACCCTGAGATCATGACTTGAGCTAAAAAGTCAGATGCTTAACCGACTGAGCCATGCAGGTGCCGCATACATGGGTTTATTTCTATGAGGTTCTAGAAAAGGCAAAATAAATAAATGGTGAGTTATAATTTGACCAGCAGTTACTTTTGAGGGTCAAGGGTTGGGGGTAAGGATTACTGGAAGGGTTATGAGAGAATGTGCTGAGGAGATATAATATGTTCTATACCTTGGTGGAGGTTTGGGTTATACAGATCAATTATTTTTTCTCAAAAGTTAATGAATGATATAATTAAGATTTATGCGTTTACTGTATATAAATTTTATCTCAAAAGAAACAAACTATAAACAATATTGAACTCTAGTAAATGAACATGCATACTGAAGTGTTTAGAGATTAAAGTATAAAGTGCACCAAAAACAAGATGATTGATCAATGGATAAATGAATAGCTATGTGATAAAGAAGTGTGGTAAAGGTCAATTTTAAAATCCAAGTGGTAAGTATAATCCTTTCACTTTTTGTATATGTTTTCAAATGTTCATAATAAAAAGGTAATAAAAAGTAAGCTCTCAGTGACAGAAATTTGCAGGTTTTTAATGCTTGGTAAGCAAATTATATTAGATATTTAAAAACTTCAGTCTATATTTCTAAATCTATGTGTTTGTGTGTGTGTATGTGTCCTTAAGTAAAGCATTACACAAATCTAAAATCTTCTAAGCTCATATTTCCTACAAGTTTTTAAATCAACAACTACCATTTATATAATTCTCCTGGCTATATTTTTGATGTTCACAGAACAAATAGCTCTTTACTTATTAAATCTGCTCTCTCCTGGAAAGTACTATTATTTTTAAAGCCAATAGTCTTATTCCTACTGAGTTTTAAAATATACTATATCTTTATCATTCTTCAACAAGGATACATCAATATATCTGACTGTTCTAGGACCAGACCAATAAGAATATCTACTTATATTCAGTTTATTGCACTCACAAAATCCAAAATGTTTGCACACGATATCTATATCAATCACATACATGCTAAATTATGAAAGGGAAATTTTCTATTTTTATGTATAAGAATATTAAAACATGAAGGAAGATGATTTCTTAGGGTACATATATAGAATAAGGGTAAACCCATGATGTTTAGACAACAAAACTGTATTTTATATTCCTATGTTGATATATTACAGTTTTTACTTGTCATGGAAAAATCCACTGCATGTTATATTTGGATAGTTACATTCAAAATTTTGTATTCTTTTCTTCTTTCTGTGTTCTTAATCCTTTAAAAAACTTTTAATACTCATTTCTCTCTCACTGCTCATCTTACTTAAAAATCTAAAAATTCTCTCCATTCTTCAATGAATTTTCAAAGAAATTATATTTGATTATATGTAGGATTATTTAAAATCATATTTTAAATAAATTTGCCTAATATAATGACAATTACTGAATTATTTTGGTAACTTAATGAATGTCCTCATATTTTTTTCTTTAAATAAGTTCCTCAAAATAAATTATTAAACTTCATATGGAATTTTGTTTACAAACTAAAAAGTTTCTAAATAATTCCTTCAGATAAAAATGATAAAAAAGTAATGAAAATTAAAATATTAGGTCATTACTATTTTTTCAATTTCATGTTTTAACAGTAAGAACTATTTGTGTATTCCTCACTGTGAAAGACAGGAGATATACACAGTTCTTTCCTCCTCCTCAATTTTGTTATTATACCTTTTTTCTTACATTTTTAAGTTTATGATAGTTTCATTCTATTCTGTCTGCAATCTCAGAATTGGTAAATTTGGTTCTGTATTTAAGTAACTTTATCATGGTTTCTCCTTTTTGAGTTTTTATTTTGATTCCTTTTTCTTATGACATTTTATAAAGGAGTTTCTTTTATTGAGAAGGGGACATGTGTGTTATATTCCGGAGCTGTTACACACAGGAGATCATCTGTCTTTATTCTTAATGCCTGAAGGACAATTGGGGTAATTATGACTATTTTATTTCTTTCATATTTCTCTGTTTTTCCTCAATCACAGCTTATCATTATGTTGATGCCTTTGTCTCCTTTTCAATCATCCTCTCTCTAATTGCCTTCCTATTTTTGAATTTTTTATTTCATTTTGTGTGATTTATTCAAGTCTGTGCTCTACATTTCTAAATGTGTTTTCACTCTTTTATTTTATATTTTGTTGTTTTCAAAGTAGCTCATCTCTCTAACAACTGGCTTGATTTATTTCCTTCACTTTTTTTTCCCCTGAGCTCTGCCAGTTTATTTTTCCTCTTTTTTTGCCGCCTCTTCAGTTTTTCTGTTTTGTTTTGTATCTATTTTCCACATTTTTGTAATCCTTAGAGAAGCCATGGTGTTTGTAACTTCTATGGAGCATACTTTGAGGTTTTTCTATTTCGAGGGATAAATTGCTCTTCAGGTAGAATTTCATCATCTTCATTTTACTTATATTCTTTTCTCCTTTGTCTTGTGTGCTGGTGCCTCTGTAGTTATGGAGTGGAGACCATTCTATCTGGAGCAGCTATTGGCTGAACCATAAGGGGATGGTAGCAGAGGTGAGGTGGGTTTGCCTTCAAGTTTCAGTTTGGGCTGGCCATCTTAGAATCTCCCTCACTAAATCCTCTATGTCCTCTATCCTGTTGTGCATCTCTCATTTAGCTTTGACATTCAAGAGGTCAATATAGCTTGTCGAGACCATTCTGAAATGATGGGTTCCCTAAAATAAGAAGTGTCCCATACTATTCCCCCCTCCAACCCTCATACCCAGGTTTACCTTCATCAATGAAGACTACTCTTTCCTTTGTTGCATTTTCCCTAACATGTCACAGTATTAGACTAGGTTCTTATGGATCATTCCGCTGGCCCTCTCAAGCCTTGCTTCAGCTTCTACATCTCATTCTGCTATCAGAAAGATGGTGTGAGCTCTTCTAAAAACTGTGACATTTAACTGTCAGGAAATCTGCAACCTGCCACAAAACCAAGGAGATGGACTCCTGTTGATTCTTTTTATCCTCTCTTGCCTGGTCCAATATAGCAGATATTCTTTATAATTCATAGTTGGGCTTGTGACTGTGGTTGCTTTCGGTGGTTTGTAAGACAGGGAAGCAGTTAAAAATGTCTGTAGAAGCATTTCTAATTGGTAGAACTGCCTGCCTGTGAAGCTGACATCAGGTTCATCTCTCTTGAATTTTATCCAAGAAATCCACAATTTGATTTCTCTTCTTCACAGAACCTTTATGGTGCTTAATGTAATCAGTTTGGATTACCTCTTTTTTCCCCATAATAAGTGCTCAATAAGAATTCTGAATGCAATCATGAATTAATTCATGAATGTAGTACAAGCCAAATTCCAAGCAAGATTATATTATCTTTGAGGGCATCCAAGGCATATCAAGATAAATAACTAAATTTTTTTAAAGGCTATAAAATACTATGTATTATATATATGGCAAAGCAGAGAGTGAGTCCTTGAAAATTGAAGAATTAATTATATGCAATTTAATTAAATAAATATCCTTAACATCACTCAACATCAGGGAAATATAAATCAAAACCACAATGAGATGTCACCTCACTCCTGTCAGAATGGCTAAAATTAACAACTCAGGAAACAATAGAAATTGGTGAGGATGTGGAGAAAGGGGAGCCCTCATAAACGGTTAATGGGAATGCCAACTGGTGCAGCCACTTTGGAAAACAGTATGAAGGTTCCTCAAAAAGTTAAAAATAGAACTACCCTATGATCTAGCAATTGCACTGCTAGGTATTTATCCAAAGGATACAAACATTGTGATTCAAAGGGGCACATGCATCCCAATGTTTATAGCAGCAATGTTCACAGTAACCAAAATATGGAAAGAGCCCAGATGTTCATCAACAGATGAATGGATGAAGGAGATATGGAATGTATATACAATGGACTATTACTCAGCCATCAAAGGAGTTAAATCTTCTCATTTGCAATGATATGGATAGAACTAAAGAGTATAATGCTAAGTGCAGTAAGTCAGTCAGAGAAAGACAAATATCATATGATTTTACTCATAGTTGGAATTTAAGAAAGAAAAGAGATGAACACAGGGGAAGGGAAGGAAAGATAAAATAAGAGGAAAACAGAGAGGGAGACAAATCATAAGAGACTCTTAACTATGGGGAATAAATTGAGGGTTGCTGGAAGGGAAGTGGGTGGGGGGATGGGGTAATTGGGTGATGGGCATTAAGGAGGGCACTTGATGGAATGAGCCCTGGGTGGTATGTGCAACTGATTAATCACTAAATTCTACCTCTGAAACTAATAATACAGTATATGTTAATTACATTTAATTTAAATAAAAAATAAAAATTAAAAAATAAAATCCTAAAAAAGAAATTAATTGTAATTTAATTACATAAATATAACAAATAAGTATGTTAAATTAAATATAGATACATTTGAAAGATTACTTTTTTAGATTTCATATTTCTGAAAGGTAATGTAAAATAAAAAAGTAGACATCAAACTGCCATATAACTGATAAGAAAAAGATCAGAAAACTATGTTTCAGGTGAAATACAGGAAGGGAACAAAATTGTTTGGATACCAGTTTGTGAGTTTGTTCTTAATTTGCTTTTATTTGGTTCTACAGTAGAAAAAAAGAGTTTTCAATGTTTAAAATAATAAGATTAAAGAAGGCTTTAATGATGCTTTGTAATGCCAAAGTGGGATTTATGCATGATTCAAAAGTGCTTCTGAATTTCAGAAGAGAACGGTTTAGTTTTCAGTAGCTTAAATATTTAATTTTCTTGTAGTTCATACAGATATTCTGGGAGCAATTTATTTATTTATTTATTTATTTTTATTTATTTATGATAGTCACAGAGAGAGAGAGAGGCAGAGACATAGGCAGAGGGAGAAGCAGGCTCCATGCACCGGGAGCCCGATGTGGGATTCGATCCCGGGACTCCAGGATCGCGACCTGGGCCAAAGGCAGGCGCCAAACTGCTGCGCCACCCAGGGATCCCTCTGGGAGCAATTTAAAAGGAGGACATTAAAGCAATTTTGAAAAGTATGTATTTTTTCTATTCACAGAGGCATATTTGGTATAGCCCCATTTGAAGTGCAAATAACTGAGATTTCTAAGTTTACTTTTTTATGGTGCAACTGTATGGCAAAACTCAGTTTTCATGTGCAATATACAATTTTGATAAATGTCTAAGGATATATTAACATATTAAGAAAAGACAAAGAAGATGGTGAATTACCAAGAAGCTCAACAAATTATGCCAATAGTTTAAAGAGTTATGAAGTTCAAATTAAAAAACAACAACAAAATATTACTGTAATCTAGGCTAATTTGTTATTCTAATCTTAGAATTTAGGAAAACAGGAGAATTCCAGTTTTTCCTTTATAAAATACTATGATTCATAAATATTAAACATTTAGCAGTAAACCAAATGAAATTTTAACTCAATTCCTATGTAAATTCATGACAGTCTCACATATGTAAGATTTAAACAAAAAGAATGACCTATTTCTTCATCTTGTATTACGATATATTTAAATACATTTCTAGATACTAATACTACTAACTAGATATCTATTCTAGAAATGAATAGTGCTATGAATTGTCAATAGTTTTATTAGAAATATATTTGCATTAGTAATGTTTCTAAATAAAACTTTAATTACTATTGATTTCATAATTAATGATGACTACAAAAAATTGAAGGATTCCCTGCTTTGCCATATATTAAATTAAATCTTAAATACATTGATTTAGGGTAATTACACTAAAAATGATTCTTTTAGATAGGAAAGTCTATTTCATATAAAGATTCAGTGCAGAACAATAAATACTTGAAGAAAGTGCATATAAGGGTATGTTTTGAGACAATATTTGCCAATGATTATACATCAGAAAGCAAAATAAATATCAAGAAATTATAATATGATTTAGTGAATAAGTTAATTTATAGGCAATTTGCAGCTATGATCTAATATTAAATAGATGTGCAATATGACTTACGTTGGAGAAATTTCAAAAGTAGGGAAAACAATTACATAATTTACAAGTCAGAATTTTCTTTAAACTGTGACTAAAGATAAATTTTCGTATCTTCTCTTGTGTTAAATTTTCCCTACAACTTTAATAGGAGTATAGGGTTAACTCAGTTCTTTGCAATGAAATGTATAATATGGGAATTTCAAATAATTCCCATATTTCACAATTTCAGTTGTGACTATTTCATTACATTTTTACTTATTTATGAGAATTGATTTTTATTCATAAAACATATCTTTTCATGTGACTCTTTGGGATTATTTTCAGAAACTTCTTAGTGACTCCTGCCTTCTTTATGTATAGCTCCCATTTTTACTGCTTCTTCAAAGTAACACTGTTAAAAAAAAAAATATGCTGATAGGATTGGCTCTTTACACCTTAAATAAAAATTGTGAAAGGCCACACACAACACAAAACAAACATGTTAAAACTCAGAAATAGTACAAGGACAGACATCAGGACAATGGAATTTTATGGAGTACCTAGCCAGAATGCTCTAATGTTTTTGGATAGTAATAAAATGATTTGCAGTATCAAAGGAAATAATAGATAACAAGGCATTGTATGAAAACCACTTATGTAGTCAAAATATTTTTAGCATTATAAAGTTGAAATATGTAAAAATAGAGGAAGAATAATTTATGATGTAATTATTCTCATTCAACTTTTTTGACTTAGGAGAAATCCTTTATTAAATGGAGGGTGAAAAACATTAGTTTTAATTAAATAAATTCATGCTGATTCAATTGCTATTTATATCATATCTCCATACTCAAATAACTTTTTATTGGTGTGCTCTATTTTTCACTGTTCTTTTAAGGCATAGAAAGCTTAACATTTCGGGATCCCTGGGTGGCGCAGCGGTTTGGCTCCTGCCTTTGGCCCAGGGCGCGATCCTGGAGACCCGGGATCGAATCCCACGTCGGGCTCCCGGTGCATGGAGCCTGCTTCTCCCTCTGCCTGTGTCTCTGCCTCTCTCTCTCTCTCTCTGTGTGACTATCATAAATAAATAAATAAATAAATTTAAAAAAAAAAAAAAAAAAAAAAAAAAGCTTAACATTTCAAAGATTTTCATTCAAATACACTGATATTTTTAACAATATCCATGGAGCCTAAATTGTGAAAATAACCTGTGGTGATGTTATTTTACATTGAGGTGAATTTTTCTTTTTCAAATGTCATTTGCTCTTTTGGCTTGCTTTATTTTTCAGTATCTAAATTATTTCTGATCAGAGGCCAAATAAGGAAGGCCTCATGGTAAATTTCAATCTATATTAAACTGGGCAATTATATATATGTATATATAATAATATATTATTATTATATATACCAGAAGGGATGGGAGGAAACAGAGGTTCTATAATATAATATTATAATATATAATATATAATATTATATTATAAAATATACAATATATTATAATATTATAATATAAATATTATAATATAATTATATAATATATAATAATCTTAATATTAAATATACATTTCCTTTGATCAGATGAGAAATATATCTGAGTTTTGAGAGAATCTGGTACAGAATTAGTTTTATTTTTAAAACATTAATTAGTTTAATACCCACAAAGACATGGAACAGCAATATGCTTAGTGATAGAGAGCTTAGGTGAGTCACAGCTCCTGTGTTTGCGCTCTACCACCATCACATACTATCTAATAGGACCTTTGGCCAATTATCAAAATTCTTTCTCATTGTTCTGATCTATAAAACATTCCTTTAATGGATTATTTTGAACATTAAGTAAATTAATACCTGTAAGTTATTATCATTGGGACATTCTAAGTGCTGAATACACTTTAATTATTATTCAATCTCCTTTGTTCCTTTTCCTGACTCCCTGACCACACAGTTTGGTTTGCAGAAGTGTCTTACATAGGTAATGCATTTCTAAGCATTACATTTCAATGCAGTGTATTGATCACCTGATGACAAGTCCCACCATTCTCTATTGTCCTATGTCTATTGCACATACAATTGTAAGCAGCTTTTCTATGAGGTATTTGTATTCAGAGCCTTTTGATAAGGATTTATGTGTGCTGCTCTTGACTATCTTCATTTGTTTTACAAGAATTTCTTTATACCTTACCATTATCAAACCACTGGATCTCTTTTGCCTAGTAGAGCTGTATTACCCTTTCTCTCAATCCCGTTTAATCAAACTAGAACCTGGAATACTACAAAGAATGATATTTTGGAACTGTAAGCTCTAAGAATCACCATGAGAATTATTTTTGTTTTCTTTCATAATATATATATCAAGTTGTATGGTAGGATCACCAATATAGTTTAGTAATATAGTGGTTAGTATCTTTTCAACATTCTACATTTGGACATGAGAATTTAGTCCTTGCAAAGGAAAAGCATTTGTTTAAGCACATACTCCACATTGATGATGTGGTGGTGTCACACTCTAGATAAAAGTTATTCTATTGCACCTTGTATTTTGAAGAATTTACTTCTACATTAATATTAAAGTTGTTGTGGTTGCTAACCCTTTCCTTTCAGAAGGAAATGACAATATTTCAAAGGAAAACTAATAATTGGCCTATAGTAAAAGCAAGCTTGAAAAAATTTGTATTTAAATATTATCTATTGAATTAGAAATTGAAGATAATGAGCAAATCACTACCTAAAAAATTATGTAAAAGGTAAATTTGAGTTAGAAGGCAGTTAATATTAAATATACAACACATATACATCAAGAAAATATTCAGAAGATGATGGCTTACAAACAGAGCCCAGAATTATATCCAGGAAATAAAAGTAATACTGCAGCTGCTTTGGATTCCTCATGTTACAAGATTGTTATTTGGATTAACCTGTTAGCTGAAAATAAGAAAATAATGTATAAAAAATAAAGCACATCATCTGAAAAATCAAGAAATAGCTGCAAAAATAATGGAGAACTTTAAGGCACATTTTAGGGGCAAGACTGAACCTAGAGTAATAAGCAGAATTTCATAGGAATTCCATTTATTCCTCGAGTGATTTTATTAATTAATTAATTTAATAATACTGCACCCTTGGGCTTCAGGTCAGTAGCTGGAAGGGATGGGAAGAAACAGAGGTTCTATTCTATGGGCTCTGCAAAGTGAGATGTTTTACTGAGACACCTTCGCCACCTCAAGCTGGGACCTCAAAGGCCACAGATTCAAAGCAATGATATACTAGAACTAACTACTACCTCTTATTCCAAGTCACAGAGCAGATGATTTTATCTGTGCTGAGCACAGCAGGAGAAGAAAAATAAAAAGGAAAAAAAATCTTAAAAGTTGTGTTTATAGATGAGTCTGTGTATATTTATAAATTGGACATCATAGTCTGAGTGGAGCAGGGAACCTCAAGCTATGAACTATATTTGAGATGGTGTCCAATTAGTAGTGTCCCCAGGTGCAAGGCTAGATGGATACAAACACAAACACAGAGCCCCTTTGGAAGAAAGAATGCCATCACAGGAATATGAAAAGATCCATGATTTTTTTCAATAATAACGCCTACCACACACTCATAAATAACTAGGCACACAAGAAAACAAGGTGGTTGACTTAAGACCTGTATAAATAATAGACAGCAGAAGAGTGATGGAGACCTTGGATAACAGAATGGTTCTAAAAAGCTTACATTATGCTTACTGTTTTAAAATATATATGACCTTGAAAGTAATTCAGATAACAGTAAACAGACTTAGACATAGGAGACTCAGAGAAGAATTAAATCAAACTTATAGAAATCTTAAGAAATCCAATAATAAACATTTAAAATTTAATGGGTATTTCAGCAACATTCTAGGTGCAGTGTTTCAGTCTACTCAGGCTACTATAACAAAAAAACCATAAAATGGGTGGTTTATAAGCCACAAACATTTATATCTTACAGCTCTGGAGATGGGAAAGTCCAAGATCATGGTACTGGGAGATCTGGTGTCTGGAGAGAATAATTGTTAGTTCATAGGTGGTCCCTTTACATTGTGTCCCTCACATGGTAGAGGGGAAGAGCAAGTTCTCTGAGATGTTTGTGAGAAGGGTACTAGCACCAATCATGAGGGCTCTGCCTTCTACCCCTGGTAATAAGAGTAATACTGAACATTACCTTGGTGGTTAAGATTTCAACATATGAGTTTGCAGGGGACACAAACATTCAGACCAGGCATGCAGCAAAAGAGAAAATTAGTAAATTATTCTTTTAAATAGAAGACATTATTCAGAATGGAGCACAGAGAGATGAAGGGAAAATACAAAAAGGAGGGTAAGAGACATGTGAATTAGAAAATATGTTTGATTGGAGTTCAAGAGCAAGAAAAAAGAATAACATAAAAGTAATATTTCAATAGATAAAAGCTTGGCAGTTTTTTTAAATGAAATCCATGAAATCAAGCAGTTCGGAGAATTGTCAGTGAAACAAATACAAAGCACATGTTGATATATTCTAGTGAAACTACAGAAATCCAAAGATAAAAAGAAGTCTTAAAAGCAGTCAGGGGAAAAAACAATAAAAAATAATAGAATAAAATTGATGGAGAATCATCATCTTCAATGTAGTAAAATAATTCTATACCCAGCAAAGATAACTTTCAAATATCAAGGAAAAAAGACACACTCAGAAAAACGAACAAACAAAAAAACCCAGAGTTATTCACTAACAGAACATCTTTGAATATACTAAACAATTTCTGTTATAAAGAAAAAAGGGATTTCAGATAAAAGGTTTAAGATGCAAAAAGAAATAATAATAAAAAAGCAGTAGATATGTGGGTAAAAATAAAGGATCATGAACTATATAAAGAAGTTATTATAAGGTTACATAATAACATCAGAATTAAAGATTGGACAGAAATAACACAGAAGTCAGAGGGGTTCAATGGAGTTTATGTGATCTCCTTATTTTTTCCATAAGAAAGACAAATGAAAGTTTTAGTAAATTTTAGATTTTGGTAAATTAAGTATAAATACTGTAATTTCTAGAGGACTCACAAAATTGGAAGCATACATTTAATTCTCAAATTTGCAGAGAGAAAAAATGAAATAATAAAATATCCGAATTCAGTCCAAAAGATGGTTAAAAAGAAAGTAAAAAAGGAATATATATATTGATAGAAATATGTGGGCCATCTGAGACAAACAGAAAGCACAAAATAAAATGGTAGATTTATTAAATCTGAAGACATATGAAATTGTATTAAAGGTATTGAAGAGATTAAGTTCTTCAGCTAAAAGATAGAAATCATTAGGCTGGAAGAATCTCCACATTTAATGATCTGCAATTTACACAATATATATGGAAACCTGAAAAAACAGAAATGTTGATCCAAAAAAACAGTAAAATATACTTAATAAATATGAGCAAAAAAGATTCTGATGAGCTACATTAATATCAGAAAATAGATTTTAAAGCAAAACCATTTCTAGAGATGGAAAATCAGCTTATACTGATAAAATATTTAGTTCACCAAGAAAATATAATAAAATATATATTTGTATGCACACTCTAACATGGATGAAACTACAAAGAAAAGCTAAGAGCTCATTACCTTAAAAGTCAGGATAATGGTTATCACAAGGGGGGTAGGTGTGATTAGACAAAGAAATTCAAGAGGCTTTAAGAATGTTGGTGGCATTCTATTTCTTAATCTGAGCAGTAGTTACACCAGTGTTAACACAAAAATATTAGTAAAAATAGTATACATACAGGTTTTATACAGTTTCTGCATGCATGGAAATTCTTAATTTACTAAATGAAAAAGCAGGCTATATTATATATAATAATATAATATAATTATATATATATATATATATATAAAATGTAGCCTGGTTGTAAAGATCTACATATTTATCAATAGATACAGAGATATAGTCAAAAGATAAACTTGAAATTTTTATCAGTTATCTCTGGATGGTGGTTTTATACTTTCTCTTGCAATGTTTTCCTATAATATACACTTTTTTTGAAATAAGGAAAAAATGAAAAAAAAACCTACTACTCAGAAATATAAAATAGGGTTTATAAGAGAGAAGACATTGGTAGAAGGGTATGTGTCAACCGTGAAAATGGAAAATGAATAGCTTTGTGAAAAGTGAGACATGGATACTCAATGGAAAGGAAATACTTGGAAAGCAGCAATGCTTAAAAGGACTTCAGGGTGAGTATGGACAGCAAATTAGATGGAAGCTTGCAGTGTAATGTGCCAGGAAAGAGCGCCAATGCTATTTTCAGTTGCAAAAGCACAAGTACCATGGCACAAAACAAGGACAGGAAGCCTCTTTTTATATATATTTGGAAAATCTGACTGTAAGGCAACAATTTTATATCAAACTACTTTTAGCTTAAACTAGGTACAAGGAAGAAAATAGCCCTTGTGACCTAAATATGATTATGATGATACAGAATTCTCCAATTAAATAATTTCTAATTCTTGCTTCATGGAGGGCATACCCTCTATTAATGCTAACCCCAAGTTTTATCAAGGTTAAAACCTGTATATTTGAAAATTCTTCTTTAGGGTCTTTCTCAAAGGACGTGTATCAAAATAGCCGTGTAGGGTACAAAAATAAATCTTCTTAGGAAGCTTATATGCCTCAAGACTTTGAATTGTTGGAGAAAACAAAGAATTATATGAATATACAGAAATTATAAAAATAAGAGAAATGAATCCTGACACAAGACTGGCCTCTAAATAGAAATGCAGTGTGCAATGTCCACAGAACATTGTGAACATAAGATGTCCAGAATGACTGGCCAAATATAGCAGCAAGTGTCTATGCCTCCCACTGATGATAATCAAGTTTAGGTAGGCAATACAGACTGCTCCTAGACCCACTGATGGCCAGGAGTTGGATCCAGTGCTCTTGAAGAAGGTTGGTTGGCAAGAGTTAGGCAGCAGATTGAGGCAGACAGCTGGACTTTGGGGCGGAGTGGGGGGAACTTTAGATCTGGCAAGATATTGGGTGCCTATATGGTATCTAGCAAGAGACTGAGAGGCTTGGAAGGACATAGAAATCCCTCATGGTATAAATATAAAGACTTTAATTGAGAGACTTACAAACATATGGGTAGAGCCAAAAATAAGGGATGTTGAGGTATCTAGAGATTATCAAGAGCAGGAAGCTCTTAAAAGTTACCACTTTTAAGTCTAAGGAATAAAGGGAGGAAATGGTACAGAAGTCCAGTAACAGTTGTAGATAAGGAGTGGCTGCCTGTCAGAAGGTAAAGTTGTCAGAGAAATAGTGCCAAAGTGGAGAGGGAAGGAGCAGGAAAGAAAGACCTTGACATATTTCTCTTTCTGTCTTACCATCTCCTGGTCATGCCTTTTATTGGCCAAACTCAATGCAAAGCCAGAGGACAGGGGAGCCTCAGTGCAGCAGTCCATTGGAGTCTGCCATTTAGAGCAAAGATCAGAGAAGAGAAGGATAGAGAAGAAAATGTGTTGGTGATGATGGGGAATCAGAATAACCAGAACAAGTGCTATGCGAGGAACTCAGGGCAATGACCAGTTATGTACAGTGGGCCAATATGGCAGAGATGGCCTTCATTCAGTCGGTCTGAAAAGAATTCTAAATTACTTCCTACATTGTACTTCCTTCCCATCACTAGTTGCTGAAGATACAAAAACAGTAAGTTGATCCTTTCTAATGAAGGCTTTGCAGCCTAGGATAGAATTGAAGATAGGCATGTAAACAAGGGTACAGAGAAGCAAAAACGGAAACCATTCATTCTTGGGTTTGAAGTCAATTAAAAATGCCACAGAGCAGGAGACATTTAAGCCTTGAGGATCAGAACAAGGAAGATATATACAAGGAAATATCTGGACAAAGGAGCAGCATGAGACAAGAAATGGCCTTTGTGTTTGGTTTTGGTTAGAGCAAACAATGTGAAGGAGATTGGAATTAGAAGCTCATAGAGATGAAGCCCATGGGTTTCCTTTGACAGGCATTTCTTCCCTGGCCAGACTGCTATAGAAACACAGCAGTGCTAAGCTGAGTAAGCAGATGGTATGTTGGTAATGGTGTTTGGGTAGGATGGGGGAATATAGGAATCCTCACATAATGTGTTACTGCTTTAGGGTTTTCATCTTTCAGGGTAGGATTAGAAAGAATTAGCAGAATGGGCAAAGGAATAAACTGACTGGAATAAATAGCACACCCAAAAATATATCATGGAAAGTTCACAGGGGAACAGAGGGATGAACCTCAAACACTTGGAAAACATAAAAAGGAGGTGAAGCTCTGAGGACTAAACTTATCTGATCAATAAATAATCCACAGATTATTTCTAGTCCCAACAGAAACACTATTTATTTAATTCATTTACTAGCAGAGTCAGTGATATTGAATCATCATATAGATAAAGCTTACCAACCAAAGGAGGTAGCCAACATAGAATAAGGTCCAACAATGTGAATATCTGTACTGTGTACACAATACTTTCCAGGGAAGAATGACACCAAATCTAGAAGGCATGGGTGGGCAATTTGGCAACATTCAAATTCATCAGATATCATTGTGTTTTAATTTATGCTCATCACAAAGCCTTCTGAGTAAGAATTGGCCTTTCTTATATATCTTGAGAAAAGAAAGCCTTGGATATATGTAGACCGTTTTTTTTTTTTTTTGGAAACATTACCAGAACAGAGATTTTGGCTAATATTATCTCTTGTCAACTTAGTTAATGGGATTCTTTCATTGAAAGTCTAGTTTTCCCACTGTGCCTTTACAATACAATTTCTTGACCTGTAAGACAGACATTATAACCCCAGAATACAGTAAAATTACAAATAATTCTACCCCTTTGGAGTCTGTTGGCAGTCTCACTCAGTTTCCTTTGGCAACCATACAACCTCATTGCCTCCATCCCTTTGGATTTTCTGCATCTTAAAAATAGGTTAACTTGTCTATAGGAGAGAAAGTTATAGTCTTAAGTAGAAATCACACTTCTAGAAATACTTCGATAAAATAACTACAGGAAATATGTGGATATAACAGTTGATCAAAGCAAAGCCACCCAGGCTGCAAAATAAATTTAGTTCATCTCAAGTTTTGTTTCAGCCTTCCATTATGTTATGAAGGAGGCACTATGGAATGGTACAGAACTGGAAGTTTTCAAACATTTGTTTTTTGTTTTTTATTTTTTTATTTTTTTATTTTTTATTTTTTTTTTTTTTAGGGTTTTATTTATTTTTTCATGAGAGAAACACAGAGAGAGAGAGGCAGAGACACAGGCAGAGGGAGAAGCAGGCTCCACCCAGGGAGCCCAATGTGGGACTCAATCCTGGAACTCCAGGATCATGTCCTGGGCAGAAAGCAGGTACTAAACTGCTGAGCCACCCAGGGATCCCCAAGCATCAAATTTCTTTTCTTTTTTTTTTTTTTTTTTTTGGGGTTTCTTTTTTTTTTTTTTTTCTTTTTTTTTTTTTATTGGTGTTCAATTTACTAACATACAGAATAATACCCAGTGCCCGTCACCCATTCACTCCCACCCCCCGCCCTCCTCCCCTTCTACCACCCCTAGTTCGTTTCCCAGAGTTAGCAGTCTTTACGTTCTGTCTCCCTTTCTGATATTTCCCACACATTTCTTCTCCCTTCCCTTATTTTCCCTTTCACTATTATTTATATTCCCCAAATGAATGAGAACATATAATGTTTGTCCTTCTCCGACTGACTTACTTCACTCAGCATAATACCCTCCAGTTCCATCCACGTTGAAGCAAATGTTGGGTATTTGTCATTTCTAATAGCTGAGTAATATTCCATTGTATACATAAACCACATCTTCTTTATCCATTCATCTTTCGTTGGACACCGAGGCTCCTTCCACAGTTTGGCTATAGTGGCCATTGCTGCTAGAAACATCGGGGTGCAGGTGTCCCGGCGTTTCATTGCATTTGTATCTTTGGGGTAAATCCCCAACAGTGCAATTGCTGGGTCGTAGGGCAGGTATATTTTTAACTGTTTGAGGAACCTCCACACAGTTTTCCAGAGTGGCTGCACCAGTTCACATTCCCACCAACAGTGTAAGAGGGTTCCCTTTTCTCCGCATCCTCTCCAACATTTGTTGTTTCCTGCCTTGTTAATGTTCCCCATTCTCACTGGTGTGAGGTGGTATCTCATTGTAGTTTTGATTTGTATTTCCCTGATGGCAAGTGATGCAGAGCATTTTCTCATATGCATGTTGGCCATGTCTATGTCTTCCTCTGTGAGATTTCTGTTCATGTCTTTTGCCCATTTCATGATTGGATTGTTTGTTTCTTTGGTGTTGAGTTTAATAAGTTCTTTATAGATCTTGGAAACTAGCCCTTTATCTGATATGTCATTTGCAAATATCTTCTCCCATTCTGTAGGTTGTCTTTGAGTTTTGTTGACTGTATCCTTTGCTGTGCAAAAGCTTCTTATCTTGATGAAGTCCCAATAGTTCATTTTTGCTTTTGTTTCTTTTGCCTTTGTGGATGTATCTTGCAAGAAGTTACTATGGCCGAGTTCAAAAAGGGTGTTGCCTGTGTTCTTCTCTAGGATTTTGATGGAATCTTGTCTCACATTTAGATCTTTCATCCATTTTGAGTTTATCTTTGTGTATGGTGAAAGAGAGTGGTCTAGTTTCATTCTTCTGCATGTGGATGTCCAATTTTCCCAGCACCATTTATTGAAGAGACTGTCTTTCTTCCAATGGATAGTCTTTCCTCCTTTATCGAATATTAGTTGCCCATAAAGTTCAGGGTCCACTTCTGGATTCTCTATTCTGTTCCACTGATCTATGTGTCTGTTTTTGTGCCAGTACCACACTGTCTTGATGACCACAGCTTTGTAGTACAACCTGAAATCTGGCATTGTGATGCCCCCAGATATGGTTTTCTTTTTTAAAATTCCCCTGGCTATTCGGGGTCTTTTCTGATTCCACACAAATCTTAAAATAATTTGTTCTAACTCTCTGAAGAAAGTCCATGGTATTTTGATAGGGATTGCATTAAACGTGTATATTGCCCTGGGTAACATTGACATTTTCACAATATTAATTCTGCCAATCCATGAGCATGGAATATTTTTCCATCTCTTTGTGTCTTCCTCAATTTCTTTCAGAAGTGTTCTATAGTTTTGAGGGTATAGATCCTTTACATCTTTGGTGAGGTTTATTCCTAGGTATCTTATGCTTTTGGGTGCAATTGTAAATGGGATTGACTCCTTAATTTCTCTTTCTTCAGTCTCATTGTTAGTGTATAGAAATGCCACTGACTTCTGGGCATTGATTTTGTATCCTGCCACGCTACCGAATTGCTGTATAAGTTCTAGCAATCTTGGGGTGGAGACTTTTGGGTTTTCTATGTAGAGTATCATGTCATCGGCGAAGAGAGAGAGTTTGACTTCTTCTTTGCCAATTTGAATGCCTTTAATGTCTTTTTGTTGTCTGATTGCTGAGGCTAGGACTTCCAGTACTATGTTGAATAGCAGTGGTGAGAGTGGACATCCCTGTCTTGTTCCTGATCTTAGGGGAAAGGCTCCCAGTGCTTCCCCATTGAGAATGATATTTGCTGTGGGCTTTTTATAGATGGCTTTTAAGATGTCGAGGAATGTTCCCTCTATCCCTACACTCTGAAGAGTTTTAATCAGGAATGGATGCTGTATTTTGTCAAATGCTTTCTCTGCATCCAATGAGAGGATCATATGGTTCTTGGTTTTTCTCTTGCTGATATGATGAATCACATTGATTGTTTTACGGGTGTTGAACCAGCCTTGTGTCCCAGGGATAAATCCTACTTGGTCATGGTGAATAATTTTCTTAATGTACTGTTGGATCCTATTGGCCAGTATCTTGTTGAGAATTTTTGCATCCATGTTCATCAGGGATATTGGTCTGTAATTCTCCTTTTTGGCGGGGTCTTTGTCTGGCTTTGGAATTAAGGTGATGCTGGCTTCATAGAACGAATTTGGAAGTACTCCATCTCTTTCTATCTTTCCAAACAGCTTTAGGAGAATAGGTATGATTTCTTCTTTAAACGTTTGATAAAATTCTCCTGGGAAGCCATCTGGCCCTGGACTCTTGTGTCTTGGGAGGTTTTTGATGACTGCTTCAATTTCCTCCCTGTTTATTGGCCTGTTCAGGTTTTCTATTTCTTCCTGTTCCAGTTTTGGTAGTTTGTGGCTTTCCAGGAATGCGTCCATTTCTTCTAGATTGCCTAATTTATTGGCGTATAGCTGTTCATAATATGTTTTTAAAATCGTTTGTATTTCCTTGGTGCTGGTAGTGATCTCTCCTTTCTCATTCATGATTTTATTAATTTGAGTCTTCTCTCTCTTCTTTTTAATAAGGCTGGCTAATGGTTTATCTATCTTATTAATTCTTTCAAAGAACCAACTCCTGGTTCTGTTGATCTGTTCCACAGTTCTTCTGGTCTCGATTTCGTTGAGTTCTGCTCGAATCTTTATTAACTCCCTTCTTCTCTTGGGTGTAGGATCTATTTGCTGTTTTTTCTCTAGCTCCTTTATGTGTAAGGTTAGCTTTTGTATTTGAGTTCTTTCCAGTTTTTGAATGGATGCTTGTATTGCGATGTATTTCCCCCTTAGGACTGCTTTTGCTGCATCCCAAAGATTTTGAACAGTTGTATCTTCATTCTCATTAGTTTCCATGAATCTTTTTAATTCTTCCTTAATTTCCTGGTTGACCCTTTTATCTTTTAGCAGGATGGTCCTTAACCTCCATGTGTTTGAGGTCCTTCCAAACTTCTTGTTGTGATTTAGTTCTAATTTCAAGGCATTATGGTCCGAGAATATGCAGGGGACAATCCCAATCTTTTGGTATCGGTTCAGACCCGATTTGTGACCCAATATGTGGTCTATTCTGGAGAAAGTTCCATGTGCACTTGAGAAGAATGTGTATTCAGTTGAGTTTGGATGTAAAGTTCTGTAGATATCTGTGAAATCCATCTGGTCCAGTGTATCATTTAAAGCTCTCGTTTCTTTGGAGATGTTTTGCTTAGAAGACCTATCGAGTATAGAAAGAGCTAGATTGAAGTCACCAAGTATAAGTGTATTATTATCTAAGTATTTCTTCACTTTGCTTAATAATTGATTTATATATTTGGCAGCTCCCACATTCGGAGCATATATATTGAGGATTGTTAAGTCCTCTTGTTGAATAGATCCTTTAAGTATGATATAGTGTCCCTCTTCATCTCTCACTACAGTCTTTGGGGTAAATTTTAGTTTATCTGATATAAGGATGGCTACCCCTGCTTTCTTTTGAGGACCATTCGAATGGTAAATGGTTCTCCAACCTTTTATTTTCAGGCTGTAGGTGTCCTTCTGTCTAAAATGAGTCTCTTGTAGACAGCAAATAGATGGGTCCTGCTTTTTTATCCAGTCTGAAACCCTGCGCCTTTTGATGGGGTCATTAAGCCCGTTCACATTCAGAGTTACTATTGAGAGATATGAGTTTAGTGTCATCATGATATCTATTCAGTCTTTGTTTTTGTGGACTGTTCCACTGAACTTCTTCTTAAAGGGGAATTTTAAGAGGCCCCCTTAAAATTTCTTGCAGAGCTGGTTTGGAGGTCACATATTCTTTTAGTTGCTGCCTGTCTTGGAAGCTCTTTATCTCTCCTTCCATTTTGAATGAGAGCCTTGCTGGATAAAGTATTCTTGGCTGCATGTTCTTCTCATTTAGGACCCTGAATATATCCTGCCAGCCCTTTCTGGCCTGCCAGGTCTCTGTGGAGAGGTCTGCTGTTACCCTAATACTCCTCCCCATAAAAGTCAGGGATTTCTTGTCTCTTGCTGCTTTAAGGATCTTCTCCTTATCTTTGGAATTTGCAAGCTTCACAATTAAATGTCGAGGTGTTGAACGGTTTTTATTGATTTTAGGGGGGGATCTCTCTATTTCCTGGATCTGAATGCCTGTTTCCCTTCCCAGATTAGGAAAGTTTTCAGCTAGAATTTGTTCAAATACATATTCTGGCCCTCTGTCCCTTTCGGCGCCCTCGGGAACCCCAATTAAACGTAGGTTTTTCTTCCTCAGGCTGTCGTTTATTTCCCTTAATCTATCTTCATGGTCTTTTAATTGTTTGTCTCTTTTTTCCTCAGTTTCCCTCTTTGCTATCAACTTGTCTTCTATGTCACTCACTCGTTCTTCCACCTCGTTAACCCTCGTCGTTAGGACTTCTAGTTTGGATTGCATCTCATTCAATTGATTTTTAATTTCTGCCTGATTAGCTCTAAATTCTGCAGTCATGAAGTCTCTTGAGTCCTTTATACTTTTTTCTAGAGCCACCAGTAGCTGTATAATAGTGCTTCTGAATTGGCTTTCTGACATTGAATTGTAATCCAGATTTTGTAACTCTGTGGGAGAGAGGACTGTTTCTGATTCTTTCTTTTGAGGTGAGGTTTTCCTTCTAGTCATTTTGCTCAGTGCAGAGTGGCCAAAAGCAAGTTGTATTGGGAAAAAGAGAAAAAGAGAGGAGAGAAAGAAGGAAAGAAAAGAGAAAGAGGAAAAAAAAAGAAAAAAAAAGGGAAGAAAAAGAAAAAAAAATGAAAAAAAAAAAAAAGAAAAAGAGAAAGAAAAAGAAAGGAGAAAAAAAGGGGGTGGGGGAAGGAAACAAATCAAAAAGCAAAACAAAACAAAAACAAAAACAAAAACAAAAACAAACAAACAAAAAAAGAACCACCGGGGAGTATCTTCTGATTCTGTGTACTTTAAGTCCCTTGGCTTCTCCTGGAAGTTGTCAGTCTAGCTGGTGTTCTGGGGGAGGGGCCTGTTGTGCTGATTTTCAGGTGTTAGCAGTTGGGGGAGCTGCTGTGCCCCTGCCTGGTGCAGGGCTCGGTGGGGGTTGTTTGCCCCGTGAGGCCGCAGGAGGAACAGCCCCAGTGGCGGGGCAGCTCTGGAAACCTGGATTCAGCTCCGGCAGGAACTCCGTCTGCAGGGCCTGGAGGCTCCGGGGCGGGGCTGCTGATGTGCTCAGCTGGGGCAGGAGCGTCCTTGCTGTCCTGGGCCCTCCCGGCCTCTGCCTGTCCCGGGGGAGGCGGGATCCTGGGCTGTGTCCCGGCGCCCTGTGCTCCGGAGCCTGCGCTGTTGGATTCGCGCTCCCGGGCCGCGCAGCCCCCTCCGCGGAGCCGCCGCCCGAGCCCCTCCGAGCTGCTCCTGGAACCGCGCAGCCCCCTCCGCACGGAGCCTCTTCCTCTGCCCGAGCCCCTCCGAGCTGCTCCCGGGGCCGCGCAGCCCCCTCCGCGGAGCCGCCGCCCGAGCCCCTTCAGCTGCTCCGGGTCCCGCCGGGTCCCGCCGTGCGCGCTGCAGCCCTTAGGGAGCTCGGCGCACTCTCCTGGGCGCGCAGTTGCTGTTACTGTCCCCGGGAGCCCGAGGGCATCCCCGCCCTCCTGGGTCCTGCTCCACCTCCCTGGAGCCCCTTTCCGCCCGGGAAGGTTGGTGCAGCTCCTGCTCCTCCGGGACGGGGCTCTCCTGTCCTGGGGACACTCGCCCCGGCCTCAGCCCGGCTCCTCGCGGGGCCCCTCCCCCTTGGAGGCCTTTGTTCCTTTACTTCTTTTTCCCCGTCTTCCTACCTTGATAGAAGCGCGAACTCTTCTCACTGTTGCATTCCAGCTGGTCTCTCTTTAAATCTCAGGCCGAATTCATAGATTTTCAGGATAATTTGAAGGTTTTCTAGGTGGTTTGGTGGAGACAGGTGATTTGGGGACCCTACTCTTCCGCCATCTTGCTCCTCCCCCCCTGTTTTTTGTTTTTTAATCCACAAAGATTTATCCTCAAATTGAATCTTTATGGTAACTTGTCATGTAAAAATATCAGAGTAAAGTGCATTGTCAGAAGCAGGAAGGAATAGCCAGGAGTTTTGCTGGCTCAGTGTTTCTCCAAGACCCATAGTCCTCACACATACCAAGGAGTCACCAGGGCTCAGTTTGAGAACAGTCAATAGAGTCAAGGAATCTGCGAGAAAAAAATTAAATAATACAGGTTCTGATCTTAGCTTCATACATACAGACTTGAGAACAGTTCTGGTTACTTTATTTCCTTATTTAATAGAAACAGCTACCCACGTATCTCTGGGAAAATAAAGAAACCATCTTCATGACAAAAAAGGCCATGGGAATACTTTTAAGTTGCATGAAGCACCAAAAAAAATGATATAACACTTAGACTAAATTCTTATATGTGGAAATCCAAAATCCCCTCATTACATAGCCATTTTCAATGACTTTGTTTAAAAATCATTATTCCCCCAATTTTAAAAGAACACATAAAATTTTATACAGCTTTATATCTGTTTCTAAAAAGTTAACCTTTATCTTTGCTGTGAGCTAGCAAATTACAAGTCATTCATTCCAGAAATAATTATTGAGTACTTATTATTTTTGAAACATTGTGCCAAAACAATGAAGTACATAAAGTTGTATTGACCTTTGGCCAAGACATAGGAAAGGAAGGGAAAGGTAACAGAATTATAGAGTGATTCCATTAATTTACTCTTAAGTATTATAATGAGTCCTTATTATAGTCATCACAACCTCACCCCAAAAATCTACAGTCTCTCCTTTTGTGTATGTGTGATCTTGATTTGTTTTCATTCAGTGAAATGACCCATTTACCCTCCTGTTTCCTTTTCCTTCCTCCCTCCCTCTCTCCCTCCCTCCCTCTCTCTCTCTCTTTTTCTTTCTTTCTTTCTTTCTTTCTTTCTTTCTTTCTTTCTTTCTTTCTTTCTTTCTTTCTTTCTTTCTTTTTCTTTCTTTCTTCTCTTTCTTTCTTTCTTCTTTCTTTCTTTCTTTCTTTCTTTCTTTCTTTCTTTCTTTCTTTTTCTTTTTTCTTTCTTCTTTCTTCTTTCTTCTTTCTTCTTTCCTCCTTTTCCTGCTAAAGAGTAGCTTAATCTGTGAAAATTCGTAATGAGAAACCTCACTAAAATGGAGATGGTTAGGTTTCAGAACTCTCATATCTTACCACTGACTCAATTGCAGACCCAACAGGAAGAGGTAGACTTGGCCTTGTGCATGGATACTACTTTTCTATGCCTTCTAAAGAAAGAAATGCTTTCATCTGCTCCTTCTCCACAGTTCAGTGGGTGAAAAGTCACCATGATTCCAACTCATAGCGTACTCCAATGGACTTTAGTTTATAACAGCCTTCCCAACTTATACTTTTCTCCTTAAAAAGTGTACCTTTTCTTTGTTTCCAGGACTTGCTCACAGTTTTGCCACAGGTTGGTTGTCTAGATTGCAATTCTCTTTTATTCCTGAATAAACCCATCTTTTTCTGGTAAAATAAATGGCAGTTGTTTTTGAGCTTGACAAACCTATTCCTATACCCACTTCTTTGTGATAAAATTATTTCCTTTTCTTCATTGTTTGGTATGTATCATTGACTATTATGGTTTATCATACTTTTTATTGTATCATCTCAAATGCTATTAGGAAATATTCTTAACTAATATTTTGTTGATTTATATGATGAAATACAGTATTTAATTTAGGATTTCCCACTCTCTGTAAACAATCATGAGAAATATCCCTGTCCAAGACTCAGTTTTTTTTTTTTTTCCAAGACTCAGTCTTATTCCATGTAGGCCAAATCAATGTGAGAAAGCAGTAGGAAAAATAGCAGCATATTCTTTCTATGAAATTTAAATCCAGGATTATAACTTCTCTAAGAGTACACAGTGGGATTCATAAACTGAAGCTTGAATAATAGTTTCGCATTGGTCTGGATGAAGAGATGGCTCTATCATTACAAAAGAGACCAACCACTAAGACACATATATTTGATGCATACATAAGCCACATTGTTCTAGGAAGGCAGGTAGGAATCAGTGCACAGGAGTTCTTCAACTCTTATAAGCCTCAGGCTTGCCACTAGCATCCTCAAATCAACAGAGGCATTTTCTCATTTTTCTCTGCTAATTGTCCTGTTTTGTTAGGTGACTGGATGTGAAAAGAATTGAATTTAGAAAGTAAGTGTCCAATTTTCAAACGATTTTTTTTCTGGATGGGACTTTATTTTCCCTCAGAAAAGTGATGGCATGAGTCTGAATGCAGTTTCACCATTCAAATTTCTAGTTTATTTATTTATTTTATTTTATTTTTTAAGTTTCTAGCTTAAATTGCAGCATTTACGTTGCTGTAGCACTGCAGAAAATCCCAAATCTGGTTGCTAATTGTAGCTTTTGGGCATTAGGAATATTTTTTCCTGGAATGTTCTGACATGACAGTCAAGTCAACTTCAATTAATGAGGATAGCTCAGGTTGCTTGTGATAGAGATGTATTTGATGAAGGCTTAGATGTCCATGCTGGAGAAGCAATAGTATCTGACATAGTAATAATTCTAGCATATGATGAATAAATTGTTGCCTTTCATATTTCCCTAGCTGCTTAAATACTCAAGACTGATTCACTATCTGATTTAAGAGGTAAAAAGCAAGAGCAGAGCATATTAGGCAGCATGAGGCATATTTACAAATCTTTCCATTTTAAAAGTCTAAAGTAACATCAGCTACCCTTGAGATAAACAGTCCCACCAAAATGAGTCCATATGCTTCTCACTCTGAGTAAAATTGTGTTATGTAATAGTACTCTTCCTCATTCCAAAACTCCAACTACCAGTGGAGGAAGCTTGTTTGTACTAAAAAGTGCAATAGATGGAGGTGGATTCCAAAGAAAATGCAGAATCTTAAGGAGTCAGGATATAATTACTACTAATGTTGGACAGTGTATACAATAAAAAGTACATACTATTCAATATTACCTGAAATTCTTGACATAAAATTTGACTTTTTACTTGTTATGCCAAAATCTACTCCCTCCCCACATCCTTTAAAAGGTCTACAGAAACCAATTAGTGAAACAATGTTTTAACGTATTAGATATTTCTGTTCCAGAAAGTCCATTTCAAAAGCCACAAAAGAAGAACACATATCAATATAAGAAAATTAGAACTAATGAATAAGAGAAAAAAATAGGGACATTAAAATAGCTAAGCTGAAAAGAACCAAAAGCTCGGACTTTTCTTGCTCTATGACTTCTAACAGTCACAAAAGCCATCAATAAGTCAATGTTTGCAAAATGCCTACTATGGACTCTTTGCACTAGACACTGGAAAAGATGTTAAGTAGACCCATTCTAGCCCCCAATGAATCCGAATTCCAGAAAATAAAATGACATTTACTCTAAGTGTCAAATGAAACCTTGATTAAAGAATAAAGGTGGAAGTGATGTAAAGACCAATCAGTCCAACTTCCTTATCTTATGAAAGAGAAAACGTGGGAGGCTCAGGGAGAAGTCACCTAGCAGACAAGAGGCAGGGACTGAACTGGACTTCAAGTTTACTGACTCTGAGTCATAAGCATAGGGATATATTTACATCATTGGCCAACCTTTTCCCAAAGGAAGTAACAGTTAATTACTAAAAGCAGGGAGGCTGCAATTAATGGGGCTGAGAAATAGCTCCAACTGAACATTCTTGATGTCATAGTAATAGGTCCTGTCTTTTCCAGCAATGAGTTACTTTGGGAAGGCTTTTGATGGCTGTAAAACAGGCCCTGTGGTAAAACCAGTTTACTGAGAAATATTTCCAATACCATAACATAATCATTAAAAAACCTTTAGCCAACCATCAAGTCTTAGAGATCTTGTTGTGTGCTAAACACTATGCTGGTTCTTGTCTGGGGAAGTAGCAGTTCCCAGGAAGTAACACCTTAAGTCCCCTGGCAAAACCTTTCCCTTCCTAAGTCCTGATACTGCCTCCTACAGAACCAACCCAGAGAAGCAGCTGTATACACTTTTGATGAGTTCTCCCCTTTGCCTCCCCATCAATAAATCCCCACCTATCATCATGATCTGCTTAAGACATTAGTTCTAAAAATTTTGACTGTGGCTCACATTAGGGAAAGCATCTTACATTGTGATCTATTATACACATACAAAAGTATGATGCAATAACACTTGACTATGTGCAATGCCATCTGATATTTCTTATTCCTTTCTATTTTCTTTTTTTCCCTTAAGTGAAATATAAATGTGGATCATGACACACTAAATTGATTTGGTGAATCTAATAGATCATAACCCATTTGAGAAACACTGGGAGACCATTCATTAATTCCACATATGTTTATTGAATGCCTGCCCTAGGACAAGTACCGTTTGAAGTACTGGAGAAAAGCAGCAAATGGAAAAATGAAAATTTACATTCTTTTGGGACTTATGTTCCATTGATGGGAGACAGAGAACAAATCCAAAGGTAAACTATATTGTATATTAATGATGAGCTCTAAGGAGAAATGAAACAGAGAGGGAGATGGGAAGCATGGTGAAGTGATTTGGGGCAGAGTGGCCAGGAGAGTCCCTATGAAGAAGGTGACATCTGTATAAAATCTTCAGGAGGTAAGGAAACAAGTCTGCAGATGTCTGAGGAACAGCATTCCAGGTGTAGAGAGAGAGACCAGTTGAACCTGTGGTCAGAGGGTAGCAGATGCCAGTTTTGTTGGGCCTTTGCAGATCACTGAATGTTTATGTCCATTAAATTGGTTTAGATGGGAAGCTATTATAGGATTTGGGGCAGATAAGTGATATGATCTGACTTATAACAGAATGACTCTCCCAGGTGGGACCATTGGTACTGCAATCAGGTCATACACTTCCCCTCACCAAGCAATCACAAAGGCCCAGGATTCCCAGGGCTTTGCTAGAGACTCTCATTCCTACACAGTTCTGTACATTCCCTCATCCGACCGTATCCTCATCCCTCTCATCCTTCTCCTGTCCTCTGGAACCCGGTCTGTCATCACTAAGATTCTCTACCTCCAAAATCCCTTCCCCAAATATAATCTTTAGCTTCTTGTTTTAATAAAAGCTTGCCATCCCCTGAGTACACTGCTTTCCTGCCTCTTTCCAGTTGAAGTCACTTTGACCTCCCACTCCTCCTGTGCTATTGGACCTGGAAATTTTATTGGTGCTATCCTGTACCCCATGGAGAGTCAAAGAGGTTGTTTGTCTTCCTTAAAAACACCTACTCCTTTGAATGTAGATCATGTACTATACAAATTATTCTTTTTTTGAGCATTAATTTACAGACATCAGGATCAATTTTTCTCCTTTGCTAAAGATTTAACATGGAACTCTTTGTGTGTCAGTGGCCATTACAAGTCTTGTCATAATTTTTCATGGATTCAAATTTCACAGGGAAAATCCATTCTATATTTAGACCTCTTGGTCTTTTGAACTCATAATGTCCCCAATTCTACATTTGTCTTCCAGCTCAAAATGAGCAAATCATTGTCACTTTCAAAAGTAATGATCTCTTCTCAAAACCTTTTGATCAAGCATCTCTAGAATTCATCTCTTTCCTTTCCAGCTTCTTACGTTAAGACTGGGTAGCAGATTGCATTTTCCAAAGATGGCCAGAACAGTAGCTCCCATTCCACATGTTCTGCAATGTGACTTTGCCTCTCTCTCAACCCTTTGCCACTGTCGCAGGAGGTGGAATCCCACTATCCTGCTCTTGAGCCTGGGCTAGCTTTTGTGACTGGCACACAGTCAGTAGAATATGGTTGATATGATGCTGTGCAACTTCTGTATCTAGGCCAGCATTTTTTGCTTTGCTCTCTTGAAACACTTTTGCTTGGAGCCCTGAGTCTCCATATAAGAAACCTGACTAACCATGAGAATATCATATTAGACAGGGCACATTCAGATGCAATGTTCAAAATTCCCAGCTGAGATTCTCCTTCAGAAATCCCAGACATGGTACCAGCCATGTGAGCAAAGAAAGCATCTTAGAAGTAGCTGTTTTGGCCTCAGCTGCTCCAGCCTTTGAACATTCTACCCTCAGCTGAGGCTCTAGGCATTGTGGAGATGGGAAAAACTGACCTCACTGTGCCCATTCCAAATTATTGAGCCACAGTACCCATGAACATAATAAAATATTTGTTTTACACTACTAATTCTTGTGGTATTTGGATACAGCAATAGATAACTAGATAGACTTCAACCTAAAATAATTTTCTGACCTCACAAAAATACATAATATTTTGACCCTACCAGTTTTTCACTATGATGACAATGGGAAGAAATCATTGTCTTTATTGTTTGGCTTAGTTTATGTGGGAGACATTGTTGATACACAATGAATAATCCATTTACTCTCCTACATTTCCCATACTTCCTTGAGTTAGCTTATGGCCATATGTGTAGTTCTGGCCAATAGAAAATGATGATAAGTAACTCTATAACTTTGAGTATAATGTAGTTATAAGTAGGTGTGGTTTCTCTACTCTCTTTTCTGTGTACGTAGCTGGGATTGCAAACTCAGAGAAGACAAGATGTTGCATCATAGAGGTATCCTAGATCCCTGAATCTCTGCTGGAAGAAAGTTCCCAAAGAAAGCTTCCTGACCCACACTAAAATGCAGTATAAGCAAAAAATAAATCTTTGTTGTGTTTATCTATGTTTAAGGCATTATTTGTTATTGCAACATGGTTTAGCTGACCCTAACTAGTACAATTTTCATGACCTGTCATCATAGTCACTCTTTTGCATATACTATAAATCTGCTGCGTTTTTTTCCCCAGGAATTTTTTCTCAGTTAAATTCATGTCAATGCCTACTCATCTCTAACCCAAGCAGCTATCCACGGCTGGGGTGGCGGGGAGGGTGGGGGGAGGGATGTAGTGACTCAGCAATAATGCTGAATGGATTTGTTTTTTAAATTCATGAACATAAACTATATATAAGTGGGTCCCTGTGCTTCTTAGCTGTTCACCTAACTTTTCTTTAATTTGTTCTCCAGTTTCCAAAGTGACTCTTTTAAACTCTCTTCACTTTCCTCAAATCAACACCTCCTTCCCCAAATTTATTCTCACTGATGGCTTGCTTCATATTTTACTGACAAAGTTGAAGCCACATAAGAGAATTTCCACCTGCTCCCACCCCCACATGTACCAGTCTATCTGTATCTGTCCATATATTTTGCCTTCTCTTTTCTTAACTGTAGATGAGCTGTCTATGCTCTTATATAAAGTCAATGACTCTAGTTATGCTCTGAATCCAGTCCCATCTCTCCTACTGAATGACATTGCTTTTGCAGTTTCTTTCTATCTCTGCTTTACTATGAAGCCTTCTTTGCTGTGCATCACAAATAGCATACAATCATTGTTTCTCTGTGATGCAAAACTCCTTGGAAAAATTATAATTACTCACTGTTTTCGCTTCTCATCCTCCAAGCTCTATTGAATCTCTTTAAATTATCCTCAGCACTCCTCCAGAGCAACTCTTGTCAAAAATCACCAATGACCTTCAAATTATTAAATCCAATGACCAATTCTCAGTTCTCATTGGACACAACTTCTTTTTTTTTTTTTTTTAAGAAAAAAGATTATTTATTTATTTATTCATTAGAGACACAGAGAGAAAGAGGCAGAGACATAGGCAGAGAGAGAAGCAGGCTCCATGCAGGAAGCCTGATGTGGAACTCAATCCTGGAACTCCAGGATCAAGCCCTGGGCTGAAGGCAGATGCTTAACTGCTGAGCCACACAGGCGTCCCTGGACATAACTTCTTAGCAGCTTTTGAACACCTGGTCTCTAACTGCTTCAGAAAACACCTTCTTTACTTGGCTGCTGGGACACTATTCTCTTTTGACTCCCTTACCATCTAACTACCTCATCCTTCTTCATGTCATTTTCTGAGCATCTTAATCTTCCCAAACTCTAAGCATTGGAATGTTCCAGGGCTCAGATAACTCTGAATTCTCTTTTCTATCTGTATTTATTGTTCTAGTTGATCTTATCAGATCCCATGGATTTCATTATTAGCTATGCCATGATATATACAAAATTTATATTTCCAGTTCTAGCTTAAGATTTTACTTCTGCACCTGATCTACAAACTGTCTTATATAGCTAATTCCACATTTTCCCACTTGGATGCTTAATAGGTATATCTAACATACCAAATAGAAAAGTAAACTCTTAATATTTTCCTCCCCAACTTATTCCTATCATAATCTCCCTATGACAAAAATGGCAACTGCTTTCTATTAGTTATTCAGTCCTCAAAGCTTGGGGGTCATCCTAGACTCCTCTTTTTCTTACATACCATATCCAGTCCTATAGCAAATCTTACAAATTTTATTTTCAAACACATATGCTGAGTCCAATCCTTTTTTGCCACTGTCTCTGCTCCCATGGTATTTCAAATCATCACCATGATAGCCCATGGATTTTTGTAATAACCTCTTACATGTCTCCCTATAACCATTCTTACTCCCTTACAGACTAATTTCCATGTTGTAGCCAAAGATGCCTTTAAAACATAAGACAGATCACACTCCTGTTTCAAATGCTTCAGATATCTTTCTATCTAAGGTATTAAGTTTTCTGGGGGTTCTGGGTGGCTCAATTCATTGAGTGTTGGACTCCTGATTTTGGCTTAGGTCATGATCTCAGGGTCATGGGATTATGCCCCTTTGGTCTGTGCTCAGTGGGGAGTCTGCTGGAGATTCTCTCCCTCTACCTCTTCAACTCCCTCGGCTCTCTCTCTCTCTCAAATAAATAAATAAATTCTTAGAAAAAAAAGTATTAACTTCTCACTGCTCTACATGACTTAATTCTCTACCATCTCCCTACCTCCATCTAATAATACCCCAGACAGTTGCCCACTGTGCTCCAGCCACACTCTTTTTCTTGGGCTTCCTCAACTTCACCAAGAGAGGTCCTTCTAAAAGACTTTGCACATATAGTTCTCTTTGTCAGAGATACTTTTTTCTCAGATTGCCACATGGCTACTTTACTTCATTTAGCTCTCTACTTCAATTTATTATTTTTTTTCTTAAAAAGTTTTTTCTCTTACCACTAAAGCTCTTTATCCTTTTTCTTGCTTTATTTTTGTACTTTATACCACTTATTTGTTTATTGTTGTATGCCCCCCCCCCTTTGCAGGCCTACAAAGTGAGATCTACTCAGACAACCACTTGACTGGTTCTGTTTGATACATTTTACTCTTGAATCCAAAGTACCTGGAACATAGTAGGTGCTCAATAAATATCTGAATGAATTAATAAATAAATGAATATGGAGTTCAGTTTCAGATAGTGATTGAAAGTCTCATATCTGGAAATGCTGGGTTTACCTGAACAAAAGAA
Organism: Canis lupus dingo; assembly: GCF_003254725.2. Taxonomy (NCBI): domain Eukaryota; kingdom Metazoa; phylum Chordata; class Mammalia; order Carnivora; family Canidae; genus Canis; species Canis lupus. Next base: position 16,182,239 of record NC_064254.1, read on the forward strand.
ATCATGTGCATGTGTCCACTGTCTTTACTCACTATCTTCACTACCTATTTTCCAAGCTGTATTGAACTTCTTTAAATTAGTTTCAGCACTGTCCCAAAGCAGCTCTTGTCAAAATCACCAATGACTAAAGTAAGACTCTTGGCATATGAAACAAACTCAGGATAGACTGTAAAATAATAGTAAACCAAGGCTACCAATGTCTTTGCCAACTATCCACAGATCACCAAGATATAGTGGGAGCCAGGTTGGTGCCTGTATGTACTATTAGCCCATATTTCTCCTTCTAGAAAGAGGAAACACATTCACACAAAGCAAATGGAGTGGGGGGAAAAGGGCTGACAATGAGTTATAAATTAAATTAGCGGCATTCTTACTTGTTTATGCTTGTTTAGAGAAAAGATGTTAAGCTGGAGCTAAATAGGATAATTTTAAGTGTTTTTCAAAAATTATTATAAGTCTGGATTTCCCTTATCAGAACTTTTACAGAGATAACACATATGCCTATGATCATCTCCTTTTCTAAATCTAAATCTGGAACATATAATTTGAAAGACACAAATTTACTTATGGGGATAGCTGAACAAAATATAAAAATTAGTACAGGTTTAAACAATGCAGCATATAAAGGTACAGTATATATACATCCTAAATGGCACCAGGTATATTAAGTGGAAGAATGGTTAGAAAAATGAACAAGCAGATACAGTTTAAAAGGAAGATAGGTGGTCCGAAATAAGATGGCTGAAGAACAGAACATGATAAGCAATATATCCAGTTTTGGGGATAGGTTATGATGAAGATAAATGGTTTGAATCTTGGAGCACACTGGAGTAAATACTCACTACCTCAAACAAATCCTTGTGTGAAGATAGGAATAGAAATAAAGGTTTACCAGAAAAGTTGGACTCCTTCCCCTTATACTCAACTAACTTTAGATTATGCAGTTTTGACACTATGTAAGCTGAAATCAATCAAAGGACTACATTCAACCAATGCCATGTGCACCACTAGAAGATATATATCTGCCAAACTCAACTTACTGATGCTCAGTAACATGTTCCATCTCATTACCTTCATAGAGTTGTACTCTGTGTGCAATGCTGTGGTTTTTCTGTTCTAAAGCCCCTCTCTCTGTCTGTCTGTCTGTCTCTCTCTCTCACACACACATGCACACGCACACACACACACAGGAAGTCAACAAAGGAGAATGGAAGTTAGAGGTTGGAAGATAACACAAACCTTAAATGACTTTATAAAGGAATGACCGAATTCTAACTTCAACTGAAAATGAAATAAATAATATTGTAGGATCTTCAAATTTTAAGATTGAAAAGTCCAAATCCTTCATCTAATATATAAATAACTGAGACAAAAGAACTATATATAACTGTCCAATAAGACATAAAAGTCAGTGGAAAAGCTGGGATGAAAATCCAGATTTCATAGCCCTGTGGGATATTCCTTTCATTTCACTAGTTCTTGATCTTGGTGTCTTTATTACTACAGATCATTTTACAAACAAACAAAGTCCCTCTTGATGGACCACTTATCTTAGATAAGTATATATTGATAGGCTTATTGTTGTTGTGTTTTCAGTACATATCAAAAAAGTTAATTTCGGAATATTTTAAGGACTGAATTCTAGGTATCCTGAAGAGTAACCATTCACTAGGCTTCCTAGAATCTGCACCTACACTGTCCAAGGTTTTTTTTTATATTTAGGTTTGTTTTTATATAAAAATAACAGTTTTCCCTAGATTTTTGCTCTAGGAAAACATGCCATGCTGTGTGGCTTTATGATCTTAAAGGTCACTGAGACAGAAGAAAAGTGAGAAACATGTGTGTTTCAGGATCCTGGCACTTTCTTCAGTGTTGTGGCTTCCAGTGTTATTATTTCCTTAAGGAATGAAAACACCACTTTGATTTGGTAGTGTCTACAATACAATTAAACATCACTGGAGACAATTTTTATCCTTATTTGTATAGAATATGTAATTCTATATATTATAGAGCTTTCCTGATAAATCTTTCCATTACCAATTAGATTGTCACAGTTTTAGAAAAAGCCCTAGTAGGTTTTAAGCTATCTAATTTGTCATTTTTTAAAAAGATTTTATTTATTTATTCATGAGAGGCAGAGACATAGGCAGAGGGAGAAGCAGGCTCCAGGAAACCCGATGTGGGACTCGATCCTGGGACTCCGGGATCACGCCCAGAGCCAAAGGCAGAGCCACTGAGCCACCTAGGCGTCCCTAATTTGTCATTTTTGAATGAGCCATGTTTCATTTGTGAATCACAGTGAATGATTCTTACAAATTTTATATTATTTCAAATCAGGAGTCCAAGCTCAAAAAAATATAACAAATATAAATGGCTTAAATCTAGACTCATCCTTGTCACTGGTGCAAACAGATTTTAATATAGTTCTTCAGGAAAAATAAAAACCTTTTTGTTAACCAGATGAACATGCATTTAAAAATGATATGCAAAATCCAGGAAGACTTTCAATTTCTTAAAGCCAAGGTCTGTTCCTATTTATTGTTGAATCCAGTGCATTTAAAGTTTGATACACATACAGCATTTACTATATGCTATAAGCTTTAGGTATATTCTACTACATTCAAAAAACAATTCTTTGAAAGTTATACAATTATTATCCTTATTTTATACAAGAGGAACCTGAGGTTTATGGAGATGAATAAATTTACTGGGACATCAATGAACTTAAGTTTCCAGATAAAGAAATTTGGCCCCAGCAACTTATGCCATAAATACATTTTGCAGTATTCTCAAAGATGTTTGTTAAGGTGGAAACGAAAAGGGCCCAGGTCACCTAGAAGACCTTCTGACCACATACCTGTGTCTTTTTTATTTAATAATAAAACTATAATTTATAACTGATTTTAGTATGGGAAGTGAAAAGCAATTACTGTATAGCTGAAGATTCTTCCGCACATGTCAGTTCACCACCTAGGTGCCATTATTACAGCTCATCCTCCAATTCCCTGCATGCAGGGAATTATTTCACATCTGACAGAACTCTTTTGTAGAACCACAGATTTCACCATTATCATGACTTTTCTGATACATTCCATCAGTCTTGTTGCTGAGCCATCACTCATCTTTCTTCCCAGGCTTGATTTTTTTTTTTTTTTGCAAGAACACACACACACAGACACACAGACACATATACTTACAAAGCATTTTCTAGACATTTATGTATGTCTTAGAGAAAACTTACAAGAAGGGACAATCTTGACTGAGGATGCTCATTAATTGTTTTCACCAGAGATGAAAGAAATTAGGGGACACATCTTTAGGTGGTAGCAGGAAGGTTTAATTTATAAGGAGATAGGGAAATGGAGTATATTCTCTATAAAAACTTTGAAATGAATGAATAAACCAAGATTAATGAAGAAGTTCCTTGAGATTAGAATCTATCAGTGGTTCTTCAAATTTTCATCCTATGCTACTCACTCTTCACCATCACTACTTGAAGATGTCCATTAATATGAAGCACAAAATTTATTCAAAGTAAGTTTTGTATCTCCATAATCCCTGACCTATAATTTTCGAAAAACCAGAGTAGAGAATTCCTATATTATGTAATTTAGAATATCCGACAGCATTAAATTCCCCAACATAAATGGGAAGATGACTTGGTCAGCCTAAAATTTCCAAAAGACCCAATAAGGTGAAGCAGAGATTAGCCCAAGTAACTTGATGTAATCACACACAGACACATCAGTGAAAAATTAAAACAGATTTCTGCCTGAGAATTCAAGAAATGTACTACCTTGCCCCAAATCGGCAAGAATCCAATTACCACAAGGATGGATAGTTACCCATGGCGAAGAATGGGATTCCCAGCAGGGTGGAGTTGTACTTTCCATCAGTGATGAAGAAGATCCCTGCTGCCGTGACAATGGAGATGCACACCGTGAGCACCCCCAGGAGGCCCAGAAAGGGCTTGCTGCGCAAACAGTCCTTCATGGAGCTGGAGAGGGTGGCTGTGGTCAGGATCAGCACAAGGCTTACCAGGACCTTGCTCCTGGCCAGGATGCTGGTCTTATGAAAGTCTCTCCAGAGGCTAAAAGATGCTAACGAGTAGAGCTGCAGGTCCTGGTGCTCCTCCTGGAGCTTCTTCATGAGCTTACAGAACTCATTCTCCCACTTCTCCCCTATGAGGTCTTGGGTAGCAGAGCCATAGGTTTGGAGGTAGTAGGTGATTTGAATGGCTCTGGCTGACTTGACTCGCTGGTCCTTGCTGTTTGGCACTTCCACTACCCCGCCCAGTTGGTGTCCAATAAAACTGTTCCTCCCATCCTTGAAAATAGAAAGAGGGGAGACTTAAAGTTAGCAGAGGATGCACATTTCAAACAACAGATTCTTACTCTAAGTGAAGGAACACAACAAAGGCAGAGGTAGGCTCTTGCAATTGTGGAAGTGATGTGGGTGGAGTGGCATGTTAGGATTTTATATTCAGCTTTTTGGGGTGTCATGGGATACCATGCAAGATGATCAGGATTAGAAAGATGCAAAGAGTATTATGAAGCTATACAAGACTCACCACATGCATAGGATAATGTACATAAATACTATTTTGATTTATCCCATCCATACTCCATTCCAACCATTTCCTTCTGTAACAGTCTATTATAACTCCTTTATGCAGGATCAAGGTTGATGATTCAGTTTCAGCCAAAAGTGAAGCATGGCATGAGTTAACAGCATTTCAAAAATTAAAATAATAATTCATTTAATAAATATACACTAAACTTTTCAAGGTTAACACACACACCTACACCAACACACAAACACACACACACACACACACATCCATACTCTGGGGGCACAACTGAATATTGCAAAACAAATAGAAGATACTGTTGTTTTGTTTTCTTTTTCCAATTAATATAATAGTGTTGAAAGACTTTGTAAATATGATGTAGCCCTTGTTCACTCATTACAAAGTTCCCTTCAAACACCTGCCTCAGTTCATAGGTTGACCCTTTTCCCACAGAACAGAGTGGATAAACCCCCTAAATGAAACTGATGAGATTTCAGGTAGGATTGTCAAAAGTCATTATGATTTTCAGAATTTCTCATGATGTAGAGCAGACAAGATCATATTAGTAGGACATTTATAAGAGAGGTAATCACTTCTCTTTAAGGTACACACAAGGTGGACACTGAGTTGCTTAATTCAGAGGAGTAATTTTTAAGCAGTGTGCCTCAAGACTCAGAGGGAAATCCCTGACAGGCATCACCAAATTTTCAACAACTTGGATATTTTCTTTTTGCCACAACTGTCATTCACTTCCATGGCAATGCTTGTCAGCTGTGATACTGAGCCCAATAGCAGGTTGCAAGATGGAGCATAGCATTGAAAATGTGCTGCAGGTACTGTGTGTAATGCAGGCACAAAGGTAAATCTATGCTCTAAGGAGAATTTGCGTTTGCTACATCAACCAAGACTTTTATCTCATGAGGACAGAAAAGTATAGTCAGAGCAGGAAACAGTCCTTTCTAGAAGGGTAGTGCAGAAGGGCAATAAACCCAACAGTCTGGGCAGCCGGGTGGCTCAGTAGTTTAGCGCCGCCTTCAGCCCAGGGCGAGACCTGGAGACCCTGCATGGAGACTGCTTCTCCCTCTGCCTGTGTCTGCCTCTCTCTCTCTCTCTCTCTCTCTCTCTCTCTCTCTGTGTGTATCTCATGAATAAATAAATAAAAAATCTTAAATAAAAATCTTTTAATAATAAATAAATAAAAAAAACCAACAGTCTGATAACTCTGGTGATTTTCACAAAACTGCGAGGCACTGTCTACTCAGGCAGACACGTATAACAGTTAATGTGAAGTGGTTTAGTCCAGACACCTGTATCTGAGGTCCTTGTTCCTATTTGTATTTTTAACGTATACCAAAGTAACTGTAATACTTGAGAGTGTGTTGCAAACACAAGAAATTTGAGAAATTTACAGAAAGTACAAGTGCTGTTAGTAAGATCATTAATAAAAATTGTGAGGAATAAATCTCATAGTCACTTCACATACCCATTTTCCCCGTACATGTTCAATGAAAGCAATTTTTCTATTTAATACAACCTGACCAACTTCTGATGAGTACTATATTTCTAAATAAGAATTTAATTAGGGGTTTCTTCCCTCCTGTACTTGATAAATCTCCCACTTCTAAGGCATCTTTGTAAATTTTCCATCTTTATATATATATATATATATATATATATATATTCACTATATATAATATATTCCAGATTATATATATTCCAGATTATATATATATATATATATATATATATATATATATATATACCCCAGCTGGAAGTTCCTAGCATCCTGTTTTGAAACTTGTGGGTTTCTCTGATAAGCTGCAAGAGAAAAGGTAGGAGAGCTTTAAAGAAGGAGTGGGAATCCTATCCCAGCACTGAGACTGGAATAAGTGCTCTTTCCACTCTTTAAATAATCTCCACTTTTGCTCCTGAATTAGGCTTGTTTATTTTTGTTTTATGCTTGGTATAATTTTTAGCTCCACCCTTGTGTCTACTTCTTTGAAATCCCGTCTGTGATGTTGACTTGTGCTTTCGATTATTTGAAAGAGAAAGTATTTTAAAAGCTATATTTATTCACTTAAGAATGTGCAGTTCCATCTGTCTTTACTCATTTCTGTCATCAAAAAGATTTCTCAGGGATCTTTAGCAGCAGAACAAAGATTTATGAGTCCCTCAGGCCTTATTTGGAGATTATAGTGGATCAAAGAGGGCACTGATAATGTGTCTGGACAAAAGTCAAAACTCTACAGAAAGCAAAATATAGAGTTTTAAATAACTGATCATTATTGAGTTTGGCTGACTGCTCACCCTCCTTTTGAAGTTGTCTAATTTCCATTTCTTGCAAAAATTACTTCATAAAAGATATGCTTTAATCTCATTATATTTAAAAACAAATACAAATACAATATTTATAACAAACACAATGAATTTCTCTCTCTTAATCTGCGCTACTCCATGCACCAGAACAAAATAAACAAGGTCTTAAGATATTCTTAGACAGGAAGCTCTGCTGAAATGAAATTTTGTACAAGCCATTGGCCCAGTCATCCTACTCAGTGTAGTCCTGAGAAATATTTGTAAGTAAAATTCTACTATTTTGTAAGAGGTGGGAGAAGAGCTTTATCATTTCATGGGTGCTTCTATGTAGGAGAAACAAAGAATGAATGGAACATGTATTTTAATTATCCTCTGGGCAGAACTTCCCTGGACCTATCAGGAGTCAAGGAGTCACATGACCTGGGTTGCAGCATGCCTGTCACACCAACTGGATCAGGAACCATTGGCTGGTTCATTTCCCTTGTAGGTTTCCATTTTATCATCTTTAAAATGAGCAGATATGAATATACGAGTAAATGTTTACACAATATTGAAGATATTTTTCAGATCTATTATTCTATGAAAATACCACCTATAAAGTTACTCCAAAGAGAGCTGAATGTCAGAAATGATATCATTATAATAGAGCCATGGATGGATTATTTTTATGCCTTAAAAAAATCTTACCAATTGTCAGGTAGGGCATTTTTGTTTAAGAGATGAGCAAACATAGAGGCCCAGAGAGGATAAAACTGTTCGTCAAAGTGATGAACCCAGTGTTCCAATGCAATACTTCTAATTCCAAATCTAAAACTTTCTAGAATCCTATAGGGGTGATTTCAGGGAAGCCATTTTGACTCCTAGTCCCTGTTAACTGCTGTTTATGATTAAAACTTATTTCATGTGTGTAGATCCCTTTTTTCCCAATATTTTACTCTCCACCGAACCAATTACCTACCATTTATATTGATTCAACTTCCTCATTTTCTAGTAAACCCTCCTACACAAATTCTAGTTTAAGTGCAGAACTCACATTTATGTCCCCATGAAGATAAACCTTAAAAATACAAGATGGTAACACACCACTTCCAATGCTCTCCTGTTTCAGTGTTTCTCTGAATTGAACAGGCATAATTAACGTGAGATGAATTGAAGTTCCGAACTCCTACCCTTGTGCTCACTTTTACTTTTCTTCAGTCTATTTCTCTACCTTAAAGCCATAGCTCACTTGCACAACTCTAAATGAGTTTACACCATTTATACATTTAAAACCTGCTGGCTTCCACTTGCATTAGGAATAACAGAATTCCTTACCAGGGCTGTGAGGCCATGCATGTCCCACTGCTGGCTGAGCCTCAGACCTTGTCTCCCACCACTCTTCTCCCCATGAACTCTGTTCTAGTTATCCCACCTTTCTTCCTACTGCTTGAACACAACAAGTTAATTTTCACCACATAGCCTTTGCAACTGCTACACCCTCTGCCTGGAATGCTTTACTCCATTCTTCCACTGCCAGGGCTATTTTCTCCTGGTGGTCCTATCTTCAAGGAGACCATGTGAACCACATGGTCTAAACTAGACACCTCCTTTCCAGCAATAACTTTATCACATACCCTTATTTTGTCTTCTTCCTATAAAGGACTTCTATCTGAAGCAATCTTATTCATCATTTAATTTCTCCTCCACTAGAATGTGTGCTTGTTGAGAGCTGGTGCCTTTCCTCTCTTACTCATTGATAATCTCCCTGTGCCTAGAATGCAGCCTGCTCTATAATGAACGTTCCATAATATTTAATTCAGCTCACCCTGAAGTGTATAAAACTAGTCATACACTATTTGTTCAGAGACCATTTTGTGAAGAACAGAAAAAGTTAAGGACAGTTCAAAATGAGGACAATAGGGCCTTGGATAAAGAGAGGTATATATAGAAATTAGAGGCTGGTACTGAAAACACCCACACCCACACCCACCCACGCACACACACAAATTTTGACCTTTCTTTTTTTCAGTCTCCTTATTCTAGGGTAACATTTCCCCAAAATACAGTCTCTCTTCCATTTTCACTGTAGACCAAACATGTGGAGTAAGCTTATCAACCGACAGGGGGCCTTAGTGAGTACTTGGAAAACCGGTTTGTAGGTACTGTGGTCTGGGTGCAAAGGACAGCCCAAATGTTCCAGGAACTGAAGGGAACAAGGGAGTTTGAGGCTAGAGAGGAAAGCAGGGCTTTTTCAGTAAGAGCCAAGAAAGCCGTATTAAGGAGCTGGAGTTAATTGTTCTGCAGTAAGAAACCATTGGGTGTTTTAAGCAGGGAATGAATGGCATGCTTTCCTTTTTGGAGTGCTCTCTCATTGCACTGTGGCAGATGATTTTGGGAGTCAGGGTGACTTGAAAGAAAAGAGCTCCATTAGGAAGTCCCTGCAGCATTTCAGGTTCTTGATGCAGCATGAAAAAAAAAATGTCAGCTGAGGCCGTCTGTGGTAGGTGACTTGTTCCAAGGTGAATCAATGTATTTACAGGTCACGAGGCTACCTCATGCCCATGAGGCATTGCATCATACTCTCTCTCCAGAAGCAGTAATGCCAGAAAAAAAAATCTTGGGTTCTTTAGGTCTCATTTCATATACGGTTACTACTTTGTAGCTCTTAAAAATTACTACCCAATCCAAAGCTCTGCAGTGGAAAAGGAAATTAAAACTCTCAGAGACAAGATCAAAGAATAAATTCTTCAAGAGATAGGAGAGGAAAGAGACATTAATGTCATAAACCATTGTGCAGAGAAAAAGAATGTTCAATGATGCTTTGAAATTATAGGGGAGTAAGTGTCATATCTGCTCAATATATGTGCTAGGTTGCTATTAAGATACTTTCTGTGATTGCAAGATAATTTAGCTGCAGAGCTTCCGTCCAAGACAATTTTATTTCAGATTTCACTGATTTTCGATGAGGTAGACACTGCAAGGATATTGGAAACTTTAGATTGTCAGGCTTCCTTTATTGCTGAAAAGAAAATCTTCCTATGTATAGTCGGCAGTGACATTTCTAAAGGAATGGTAAGGTTTGTTGTTGTTGTTGTTTTGTTTGCTTAAATAAGATTTTCCCTCCTGTTTATTTCTTAATTTATATCTCCTTGTTTTATTCTCAACTCCAAATATTGCAGGATAAACTACGATTAAATGAAATTCATCAGCTATCTTGAATTTCCTCACCAGAGCTTCATGTTTAACAAGTAAGTAAAGAGAAAGCAGATTCCTACAAGGTATTTAGTTAAAGAAAAAACTTATTTTAAAACTTATTTTAAAAATGAAGCCTTTAAAAAAATAAATAAAATAAAAATGAAGCCTTTAAAGCATTAACATGCCCCAATAAGGAATAATTTACATTTGTGTCGCATTACTCAGCTATAAGAGTACAGTGGTGTGTTTTTATTATTTTTCTTTCAAATAGGATGGTTAAAAAAAATAAGGTTCATATTGTTGAAATGAAATACAAACTTTAGCCAACCGAAATATAAAATAAGTTTAACAAGGCACTCCAGTGTATCACTTCTAACACGTGGGGCAGACACAGTTGTAAGACTTAAGAATTTTCTTATTGCATTATCCAATGTAACTCTTCTAGACAGTCTATGAGAGAATGCAATGCTGGAGTAGTCTCACGTCACTAAGGATGATCCAGGCACCCAGGGAGAAGACATAATGGTGTGCTATGAGTTGCATAGCTAATCACTTATTCCTCGTTCTGACATCAATGGGCATGTTCTTAACTGCACTGGAATAATTTATGAATACATTTGATTCAAAGGAAGTATAATACAGCAGATATGTACAAAGACTCAAGAGTCCAGCTGCCTCACTTAGAGACCTGGTGTCAACATGGACAAGGTGTGGAGCTGTCTGGATGTCAGTCTCATTACTGGTTAAACTAAGAATCATAACGCATTATGAGGATCAAGTGTGCTAATGTATAGTAAGCATTTAGAACAGTGCTTAGGAAGGGTTAGGCATTATTCTTGTTAATATGTCACAAATCAAATATTTGAATGATACTGTTTATTCACTTATCATCTAATATTATTCTACACTTCCAAGCAAATATCTGTAATGAGAGATATTACAGATCTGCAGGGGACAGAATCCAGGTATCCGACTCCACTTTCCAGTTCGGCTACTACACAGCAAGGTGACGAGGCATGCTGCTTGACTTTTATGGATACCAACTCTAACTCAAAAATAAAAGGCTTGGCATATTTTTTTCTAAAGGTTTCATTAGCTCTGTATTTAATGATTCATCTGTGGTAAAGTCATTAGACACTCCAAAGTAGGCTAGAGAAATCTACCCTAAGGGAAAAGGCAATAAGAAGGAAGAAGAAACACAAGATGACCCATGTTCATTTCCATAGAAACAAGAAGCTTTTTATCTTCTTTAAAATCTGGACCCAGTAGCTTGTCTCTCTCTCTTTGAATAACTTCCAGAAAGGAATCTTCTCAAATGCAAAAAGATCAAGAATTTGCCCAATTTTACCTAGGATAAATACATTTAATTTCTCCTTTACCTATACCCAATTTTTATACGAATTAATTTTAAAAGTGTGGAAGTAGAATGAACAACTACATGAAATGTGAGGCATATAGCAATAACTTTTTGTTTTTCTGTAATTCATATTAGTGACTCTGCCAAAAATTTCAATTGAAAGCAATATTACTATTTTAAGTGAGTCTTTCACAAAGGGATCAAATAACTATTCACAGGCAAGTGTTCCATATCAAAGGATATTTAACTTTGATGCTGTTCTCCATAAAGAAGGCTGGCCATCACTCATATGGGAGCATTTGTGGAATGCACAAAGGCCCTAAGCACAGTGCCCTCTTCAGGAAAGGGATTGTAAGTCCTGTCATTACCGTCTTTCCTATGAGCAAGAAACTCCAGAATACACCCTAGCTTATAGCCACATCCTATTATTAAAAGTGTGACACCTGAGCCATTAGCACCTCTGAGTGGAAAATATATCAGACTAACAAACTGCAGAGGCAAATTTAGAGTAGAGCTCAATCTTTTGATTGAGAAATCAAAATAGGAAAGAAGAAGGATCAAAAGCATAGGTATTGCAGATAACTATATGGGGGCTGCACTGCAGGGTGGTAAAATCTTGGCATGCTGGAAGACGTGACATATAGATGGAAAGAGTCAAGAAAGACAGAGTCATTCATTCTTCAATTCTGTTATGACATGCTTTGTGTCAGCCAGATATTGAGGTTAGAATGGTGAACAGCTACAGTTCTTATAGTGGGTGATGAGGGAAAATATGTAAGCAGAAAGGCATTTGAAAATATATATGTATTAAGGGAGTAGTGAGAAGTAATCATCTAGCCTAGCAGGAACTAAGAAGACTTTCCTAAAAGGGGGGCATTTTAGCTGAGATCTGAAGCATGAGTAAAAATTACACAGGTAAGATGGGGTATTGGTTGGTAGACATGGGGAAGGATGATCTAGGCAGAGGGAACAGCATGTGCAAAGGTCTAGCAAGGAGGATATGCATGTTGTGTTCCTGGGACTTTGAGAATGACTGTAATATTCTCAAATATGGGCGTGGGGAGGGGTGATGCAGAGATGAGTGCTGGAATTGAAAACAGAAATTTGCTTATTCCAAAGCCCTCTTTGACTGCATTGTGAAAAAAGAAATGAACTTTAGGTGTGCCTTGGAAGGGAGAGACACTAGAGAGGAGGCACTGAATGGTTTTCTTGCCTTCCTTATAACTTTATTTAAGCCAAGACCTACTTGATTGTATAAGCATCCATTTTTTAAAAGACTTTATGGAATTCACACTATTCTGAAAAATAAATTTTCCCCATACCTAAGCCTTTTTCCAAAGAACAATTTCTTCTGAGTGCTAGAGATTCTTGGAGAAAAGCTTCCTTCCTAGAGGGGCAGAAGTTGCTAAAAGTGATTTACTTAATTCTAATGATTCCCATAAATCTAATAAATCCAAACAATACTTGTGTTGAGTGTCTGGGAAGGCAAATCACTAGTGTATATGTAGAAAACAAGATAAGGACAAATAGAACAAAAAGAAAAAAATCTCTTCCTTGGAAGAGTTTGTACTTTTGTTATAGAAACAAAGCCTGTTAGATGGTGAGAAAATAAAGTGGCATAGAGTATTGCAACTCTGAAGACATTGCTGAAGAATGCAGATAACTGCTGAGGGTTGCAAAATTATATACATACAGCATGATCTCAACTATGTAAAAATAAATATGCATGTATAAATATTCAAAGGAAATCATCAAAATTTAACATTGGCTCTTATTTGGTATAAAATTATAGGTCACATCTGCTTTCTTGGTTAGTTGGGTTATTTTATATCATTTTTTTAAGGCTATCAACTCATCAACAAAAATAATAAAAAATAAGTATGTTAAGGGAATGGTATAAAGGGTAATTAGGAATGGGAAGGATTAATTAAGTTCAACTGTTAATCAGATTTCACTTAGACAAGCAGTAGAAGAGGAAGGAGGACCAAGAATCAAGACTCCCTTGTTTCTGGGCTCCAGTCCTAAGTAATCTGCCTTGTGGCTTCTAAGTCGACTTAAGTTATGATGGTTCATTCTTCTCCATGAAAGACTGTGGTTTTGCCCACTAAGATTTAATGAATAACTGCTCTACTTAAAGTTAAAGGTAAAGAAGGGCAGATTCCTAGCTGCTAGGGTAGGGTAAAATGCTAACACGTAACTCTCAAGCTGATCTGACTTTGCACTGCCAGACTGACATTTTCTTTTCAAAGAAAAATCATGAAGACTTTGGTGGCTGAATATCACTTATCTTCCATTGAACTTGGGTTCCAAATTGGCCCTTATATGTTTCTTTTTCATTTCTGTCATTGAATTTTTCCTTCCCATGCATTTTCTAAAATCTGAAAACAGAAGCCAAATTAATTGACCAATCAAACAAAAGTTTTTTGAGTATTTGCTATATATAAAACATCACTCTAAGCAAAAGCTTTCTTTCTTTCTTGAATTATCTAGATAACTGTAATCACAGAGGTCTAGATTATGAGGTTGGTTACAACTTCCAACTTTCTGCAGTGTGGAGATAGCATTGCCATTTATGAACTCCATTTCTCTAATTTCTTCTAACTTCTACCCTCCTTTGTTTTCGAGATCATATAAAATTTTCATTCAAAGGGGTCTCTCCTGATAATGAATACATGTTGCTTTTTACTATTGTTATCTGTTTCATTGTTCCAATTAGCCTTCCAAGTTCAGTCAAGATAGAAAATTAAGATGATACATTTCTCAAGCTAAAGGAAACTAATTGGGGGCACATATTTCGAGGAAAGGTAGAAGAATTGACATATTGAAAAAGAATGTGAAACAGAGAATGTAACGTTTATTTGCAGTTGTGGGTGAGGTTAGCTGTGTCTTAATCCTTTGATAAAACAGCAGTGACATCCTTGCATGTCTACTAAAGATAAATCAGATGTTAATATTTCATCATCTTACATGAACCTTCGCCTTACCTCTTTCTTCCTCCGTCTCCTTTCTCCTCTACCTCTCCTGCCTCTTTCTCCTGCTTTTTTTTCTTTCTTTCCTCCCCTCTGACCCTTTCTCTCAGTTTTCTTCTTCTTCCTCCCATCGCTGTCCTTCCTTTATTTGAAAGACAACTGCCTCAAAGCCACAGTGAGGATAATTATTGAACTATGTCAGTAAAATGCTAGATAAAGAATACAATGCTTGCTTAAGTCTATTTTATCTTCACTAAATTACCTTTCCTTTTTAATCCTCAAAAGGACAGACATGCTTTGAAAGTAACATGTGTGTGATATACATTCTAATGAGATCCATGAAATTGTTCTTTACCACCACCAAGATATCCAGCATCAAAGATATTAAAATAATTGAAAGCCTTTTTGATAAAGCTAAGAAAATAAGTACTCTCCTATCTCACAGCTCCATGTGGGTTAAACATTACTCCTCTCAGCATTGGAGACAAGGGTATAATGGCTCACCCTTGCAAGTGTGTTAACATTTTCTATGTTGATGTGACATATTTTTCTCAAGTGTTAATCTTTGTATTAAACTCTGTATTCTTGGATATCTAGAAAAGGAACATCTGGATGCCTCTAGGAGGTAGAATTGTAAAAGCTAATAATACTTTTAAGATACTCGAATAAAAAAATTAATTCAAAAGCAAAGTGTGTGTTTTTTGCTTGATAGTTTAACTGCAAAAGATTATCCAAAAATCTTTAAAGAGTAGAAAATAATTTTCTGCTTGTATTTCTTGAGAGGAAAAGAATTGCTTTTCTGGTTGTCTTTGTTTAAGGCTAATATTAAACAAAAATATCAACATACAAATACTTGCCTTATGTAGGAAAGAAGTAACCCACTCAAGTTAAGCAAGGAAATAAGTCAGAAGCATATTAAATTATGTATAATGACTACAGACCCTAGTTTTAGTAAAGAAGATAAAATTTCATGTTATTTTATTACTTAACTCAGAAAAACTCATGGAACACTCAAATACATGTGTTTTTATTTTATACTTCTGTGAGGTTTTTCAAGTGATAGTATTCACTATTTGATCCTATATCCCCATTTTGGGTTTGGAACATATGGTAAACTTAATAGGTTAGGTGGTAGCAAGTTACAATGAGTAAAAGCATATACAATGGATTCTCCCAAAATATTTTGGCAATTGATTTACTTTTTATGCAATAGGGATTTTTATGCAACAGAGGAAAATACTAAGGCAGACAGACTCATTATAATGAAAGTAATCATTACTGTAAATTTACTATTCAAAATTAGGCCAATTTTAAGTGGGCCGACCCACATTCTAGCCTTTGGGAGTTTAATTGCATGTACTACATAAACATGATTGCTGCTTCTTCCAGCCACACATAAATATCCCTCTTAGCTGTGTCAATTCTAGTGTCACATAGTTCTGTTTCGTGAGGTTTGGAGACAATGCTTCTAATCAAAATTGCACTCATTTTAGGTTGGTTTCAATTTACTTCTGAATTTTCCAAAATAGTGCCAAGCTTCAGCAGTCCAATTTCTCATAATCTGACCATTAATATATTTTTTTCTTCAGCAAATCATTACTTTTCTTTTTAAAGCACAAAACTTTAGGATAGAGACTTCTCTTGACCTGTTCCTTCAAAGTGTTAAGAAATGAACTGAGATCTCTTCTCCATTTCTCAGATGTAGGAGGCATTCTAGAGGTATCACAGGCCACATGGCTGGCAATAATAGGAGTCTGGCTTTAAGGTCTAGAGAACTTGAGGTCAAGTGCTGATTTAGCCACTTAAGATCACTGTGACTTTTGGAAAATTGCTTAGATTCTCTGAGCCTTAGGGCACCTGGGTGGCTCAGTGGTTGAGTGTCTGCTTTTGGCTTAGGTTGTGATCCCGGAGTTCTGGGATCAAGTCCCACATTGGGCTCCCCTCAGGGAGCCTGCTTCTCTCTCTGCCTATATCTCTGCCTCTCTCTCTGTGTCTCTCATGAATAAATAAATAAGATCTTAAAAAAAAAAAGATTCTCTGAGTCTTTTTGGTCAGTTATGAAATGGGACAGTCTAGCTCATAAGCATTATTATGAAAAATGAGTTCAATGATATTTGAAGAGGGTGGCACCCCATGTGTCATTTCATAAAGGCTCTGTCAATAGTTATTATCTAATTACAAAATGATGGTTGAGTGATTCAGTAATCTCAAAATGAAATAAAAACAGAGCATGGTCTTTGGTACCACAGTAGCAAAAACATCTCATCAACCCTCAGTCTATTCTACAAGTACAAGAAGTTTCTAGGCCTTCAGAACTAGAGTATATTTAGCTAAAAGGAGGAACAAATGATAATTGTTTGTTCTAGTCCTGACAGTCCACTTTGTCTGACTGAGAGCTTGCCCAGCTCAGTGTTGGGTCAGGAGACAGACTGTATCTGGCATTTTTAAGGGGGAACCTAAAATGGTTGGTTTAAATTTCCCCTTAATACATTCTATATGACCACCCAAACACAGGCTTTCTTTACTTTGGAAAAGAATTCAATATCAGAGCCAATTTACTGGGAAGCTGAACTCATGAAGTTTACTCTCCTTCACAGCAGGCATCCTGGGTTTCCCTGGGGTCAGGAATTGAGTCAGGCCCACATGTCAGCCCTGCCATCTGCTTTTATTCTAGGCACCAAACAGGTGGGGTGTCAGGATGTAATGAAATCCATCTTAGAAAGAGCCTACAGCTCTTTGGCATTCAGTATAGCCAAGACTATGGTGGAATGATGGATGGAGGAACCCATCCCTCTGATTCCACAATCTAGGGGGTCTCCTAACTGAATTATCTTTCTATAACTAAAAACACCTGGTGAACGAGCCTCTCCTAACTTCCTTATTTTATCACCTCTCTTTACATTTCATATATAAAAGGGCACATGGTTTCATTTTGTGTTTGCTGACCAATTTGTGTTTACTGATCCATTATCTTATTACCCTACCAGATTGTTCAGAGCGATAGAATTTCATTGAAATAATTTGCAGCAAACTTTGATTTTAATATGCTTGCTTTAGTATAATATTTCATGCTTGCTATAAGATACTACATGTTCTCTCCAATATTCTGTAACATACTACAGGCATTCTTGATGTTTATTCAAGAATGCCAAGAATGCTATCACAGTGTTAATAGAAATCCAAAGTATTTCATCTTCTTCATTGATAGCAGATATCTTCATTCAAATGAGTTGTTTATATTAAAGTGAAAAGAAGGAAAAAAGATACAAAATGAAAAATGCAAACAAAAAAGGACCACAAAGACATGGCTTCCAACTTAACACACCCAACAGAGAACTTGTGTTTTTAGAGCACCTGCTACAGATGAAACAATTTTACAGGCACAAAAACATGAAAGGCTGGTTCATTGTCCTAAAGAACATTCGCCATCACTCTGCCTTACTGCAACACAGGTTCATTCCCTATAATTTTGCAAGTTGTCAGAGAATTCGAGGCAGCTATGTCACACCTTCCTTAGGAATAAGGTGAGAGGCTCTCTATTTTCCATGGCTTAGGTAAAGAAAACAGTTCCACATCTTTCATTTACATGGAGGTCCTCTGTGGAAGCACAATTAACTCTGTGAGTGGGTGTTTGCCTTGACTAAGAAATCAGGGCTATTTGAAGCCACCACAATCAGTTACATAAGCAGGTATTTAGGGGAGACTTTCCAAATGCATATTGCTATGTCAAGACACTGTTAAAAAAAAACATTAATAACACACACACTCAAAACAACACTCCCTCAGAATTGGGGCTGGCAGCTGTCTGGACCACACTGGAGCTATTTACAAAAAAATACTGAGCAAGTTTCTAAAGGAATGGAATGGCACTCAGCCCTTAGCTATGCAATTTGGAATGAGCAAGGATTCCTCCTGGCATGGAAGTGCAATGAGGCCCACCACTCCCTCCAATAGCAGTTTTGTTTGTTTTTTTTTCCGTCCAACAGCAGTTTCAGCAATGATGTTTGCTATTCCTTATCTAGAGCAGAAAAGAAGTATAAACCCAAGGGAAACATCAGGAGGGTCTTGTGCACCATCTGAAGGAATCTGAAAGGGTTGCCATTGAAAATCTTTAAAACAAGAAGGGACTTAGGATATATGTTAGAAGTTCCCTTTGATAACAATATGAATGGTCTGAAATGTAGGTGTGGGTATGTGCACGCATGCTGGAATTTTACAATAGTATTGATTGGTTGATATTGATTGATAAGGAGGTTCCAATATACTCTCAGGAGAGAGACAGTCCCTAAAATGAGCAAATGAAAAAAATTAAAAAAATAAAATGAGCAAGTGAATTAATAGAGGGATCTATTAACAGAAGAAAGAGGAGTTAATAAAGGGATCTTTAAGAAGTACAATGGATAGAACTCAGGGACTGACCCCTGTGAGAAATGAAGAAAAGAAGGGAGAAGTAAATGAGGACTCATTTACTTAGGCATCTGTTGTACCACAATGGCACTCGCAAACCCGAAGACTCTGTGTGCAATTAGGGGAGGTGAAACTGGGCTCGAGATTTTGACTTTTAGGTACCTGAAAAAAACATTAAGTTGGAGATACTTACAAAGGAATAAATTGCTTAAGATAGAGGCTAGAGATGAATACTTCAGAGGTATACGCATTAAGATCTAAGACCACACTTGTCCAGAGAGTGAATAATGTGGGAAGACAAGATGCTGTGGGGAGAATCCATAAGAATGAGGAAAATAAGGTCAGAAAGAGTCATTAAAGGCAAACAGTGCAGAAAAATAGTGAGCTTTTTTGTAGAGTCTACATATGTTGATGAAATATTCCACCAACCCTTTTATTAAAGGAATTATAAGAGGAATTATAATAGATGGCAACCCATTTGCTGACATTTGTTTAATTATCTCAGAATACATTTTTTGTCAGGCATGGGCTTATTGTACACTCAAATGTTCCAATTCATTGAAATGAAAGTGGTTCAGATCCACAGAATAGTCTTCAGTTGGAATATTTTTTTCAGTGCTTTAATAGGAAATTCCCGCCAGTCAAGTGAAGGTGCATCCTGTTCAACCTTTTGAGATGAAGGATTTGCCTTTTAATGAGATATTTGCATTTCATTATAATGATGTACCCTCCGTCCTTGACTTGATTATTCTCTACAGAAGCAGGGACTTCTTTGGACCATGTACTCGGCTTAGAGTAATGACAGATTCCAGAAAATTTATCTCAGGCATTTAAAAGAAAAAAAGGCATAGTTAAAAGAATTGAGTATTAAAAAAAAAATCCCCCTCCCCTCCTCTGCTGGGTGCAATATAAAAAGAATACTTAGAAATGACCTCACAAATTTCCTTTTTCACAGCCAGGCATTTGTGAACACAGAACTAGTCATGAAGAGCCATGTTAGATTAGATAATTGAATATGCTAAGAATTATTTGTAAAAGGGAGCTTGATCATCAAAGCCACCTGAGTCAGCAGGATATTTTAAGCAAGGAAATAGCTGCAGACATTTGTGTGTGGAGGGGGGCTTCCAACTTCTAACCTAATATGGCATAGCAACACCTTGGATAGACACAAGTTAAATTAAATCATAAAGAAATAACAAAATGACCTTCTATCTACGAAGCAACAGCACACTGCATTAAGAATAATTTGAACAACTTGACACATTTGCTGGTTATAATGAAATCACATGGTCAGGTTTTCTAGTTGGATCAATATGATCATTAAAGCCACAACGTCTCTGAGAGAACTTTGGAACTGTCTGAGACATGTTAACTTATTAGCAAGAAAGTTTCTTATATTTGGTAAATAAAAAAAGTTAGAACTGACATCAAAAATTTCAAGAACCTTAAACTGGAGGAAAGCTCTTTCCTCTGAAGTCTTATGGCATCTTCTGGATTTGCTCAAACAACAATTTTCATAACTATACAGTATTCTCATTATTTTTATTTCTCCCTTTCTTTATTGTAAACTTCTTGAAGGCAGAAGAAAGTGTTTCATATTTTTATTTTGCTTTGTTTTGTAATTGCCTATGATACAGTATCCTCTTAAAAATCTATTGAACAAAGGGTGATAAGTGTCTTATCAGCTCATTTTTTTTTTCTTTCTGAATTGTGTATCTTTTCTGAATAGAAAAGGACAGGGTTATGAGTACACAAAGAAACCAAATGGTCTAATTTACATATGAAATTCCAGAGTTTGAAATCAGCTTCTAGGCAATAGAGTTAATCATCTCTTAAGGGTTATGGAGCTAAACCCTCCACCTATCATGGGAAATCCTATTCGCTGGAAATGGTGTGGATCTAGAATGTTATAATCAGGAGAATCTTTTACATTTACAGTACTCCCCCTTATCCACAGGAGATACATACCCAGATCCCCAGTGGATGCCTGAAACCACGATAGCACTGAACTCTATGTATACTTTTTTCTTCCTATGCATAAATATTTATTATAAAGCTCAATTCATAAATTAGGTATAATAAGAGAGCAACAAAAATAACTAATAACAAAATGGAACAATTATAACAGTATACTATAATAAAAGTTATATAAATGTGCTCTGTCCCTCAAAATACCTTACAGTACAGCACTAACCCTTCTTCTTGTCATGATATGAGAGGATAACATGCTTTCATGATGAGATGAAGTGAGGGGAAAGTCACAGGTGTTGTGATGTAACATTAGGCCGCTATGGAACTTTTTTTAAAAGATTGATTTATTTATTCAGGAGAAAGGGAGAGTGTGTGTGTGTGAGCATAAGTGGGGGTGGGCAGAAAGAGAAGGAAAGAATCTCAAGCAGACTCCTCGCTGAGCACAGAACCCCATGTAGGGCTCCACCTCACAATCCTGAGATCATGATATGAGCCAAAGTTAAAGGCACTCCTGCTATTTACCTTCTGATGATATGTCAGAAGGAGGATCATTTACTATAGAGACCTGAAACTGCAGGACATGGAAACTGCACAAAGTGAAACCAGGGGTGAGATTTAAGGGGGTTGAGGGGGGAGTGGACCACTGTATGTTTGTAGACATTTCAGGAAGCTGAGAGTGAGAATCCCAAGGGTCTCTGGAAAAAGTGTGATACTTTGTACTGTTTCCATCTTTTCTGTTAATCTTTGAAGCCCAGTGCTGTCTTCTATCTGTGACTCTAAAGAAAACTAAGTGACTTTCTAACTTAGAAATCCTGTACCAAAGTTTCTCTTCTTCCATCACTGATCAGCCATGTGACCATTGGCCTTCATCCAACTTGAGTGACAGATGTCTCAAGGACCACTTCTCTGCCTGGACCTTCTGATCAAGTGATATAGGATTTCACTTTTTTTTTTCATCTGTAGATTTAGTATGAAGTTAGTTTGCTCACATTGCAAACAATCCATGAGGCCATATACATGGCCTTTCTCAATGCCCAGGCAGCACTGGTAGGTATGGAGAAATAGTATGTTTTCCAGAAACTTCCTCCAGATGTGTGGAGACTTATAATACTGGATTATAACAGTAGAGAAGAGCAAGACACTAAAGTAGCATATACATGGATAGGAACCAGGTACTTCATATTTTTCTCTTTATGTCAGAATGGTAGCTGGATGAGCACCAAGTGTATTTACATGGTTTCTGCCTTCTCTTAAATATCTGTTCCGTTAATTTCCATGGTCTTGCTTGCACCTCTTATTTGGACCTGAAATTCTTTTTTTAAGTTATTTATTTATTTATTTATTTATTTATTTATTTATTTACGACACAGAGAGAGGGGCAGAGACACAGGCTGAGGGAGAAGCAGGCTCTGTGTGGGGAGCCCGATGCTAGACTTGGTCCTAGGACCCCGGGATCACGACCTGAGCTGAAGGCAAGCATTCAGCCACTAAGCCATCCAGGTGCCCCTAAAGTAGGTTTTGAAGAGTCAAACATAAGGCACCCCTTGAGGAACTGTGGGCCCGCTGGGGGGGGCACTACATTTTGTAGAAATTTATGGGATACTGGATGTTGAAGAAAAAGAGACAGCATAAAAATACTGTACACTTCTGACCAAAATTAGCTGTGAGATTTCTTTTGTGTGGCAGATAAAACAGTCATTGTTATTTTATTAAAAAAACACAAATAAAACAAAACACCTCCCCCACCAGGTGCATATGACCTAAATAAAAGGGCAAGTGTTTAGCAGGCAGGTTTAGACCTCAGTGATGGCACCTTTGGTTAAAGAGAGTTGTGGAAGTCATTACTAGGTACCACGTGTGGTTGTGAAGGCAGAAGCTGGGATATGGGTCTCATCAAAAGGGAGTAGAATCAAGGCCTAGACACAGAAGATCAGCAGTTCACTACACTGCATCCCCTTAACTCCTTGACAGGAATGAAGATGGCCCAGTGATGTTTTGGCTGCCATTTTAAAGGACAAAGCTGAGGGTGGGAAAGCATGATATATATATTTTTTTATGGTTTCAGAGAATTATAGTATTGTTAATATTTGAATGGAGGTTTGAAATATCAAAACTACTCTGTCACACAATTGTGATGGAGAGTGTGCTGGGGTGGGGCACAGCAGGTCTTTAAGTGGGCCGTTCTCTATGCCTTTGCTGCTGCTCTCACTGCTGAATATTGGCATAGTGTGCACTTTTCCAGATCTATCGGCAGACCTATCACTTGAGCCCTCATCACTGTCAGCACCACCTCTTATCAGAATAAACTCCCTTTGCAGTCAATGAAAATTTTACTTTTCACTGATTCATCTCACTCCAGAAACCATGATTAGAAGACAAAACATCGTGAAGAATTGAGTAATAATAAGGTATAGTTAAAATTATCTGGGCAGTGAGTTACTTGATCAGAGACAGCAAAGTACCTTCTTTTCCAGAGGAATTGTTAGACACTTTCTGCATTCACCCTCTCCCCAAAACTGGGTGAAGACATTTCTCAAAGAGTCAAACCACTTCTTCCTGATGCTGTACTATTCTTGTGCCCCAAAATGTCTCTCAAATGAAAAATGTAACTCATTTTCCTTACTTTTCTTCTTTAAATCATCTTTTTTCTTATTATCTGTGTGGTGAATGAATAAAAATCTCTTCATTTTGCAGAGAAGTGTTTATAAATATTATTTTTTCACTCATACATATAATATACCATTAAAACACTTACTTGGAAGATAGCAACACATGATTCCACAGGATCAGCTCAAAGTCTACCATTTATATTGAAGAAGTATGAGGACTAGTTGGGTTACTTGGAATTAGGAAAATTGATCCTTCAAAAGATTCTAATATTTCACTCACAATTGTTTTTAAAGTGTGCTTTCTGAACCAGCAGCATCAACATCACCAGAAAACTTGGGAGAATTGCAAGTTCTTTGAATCAAAAACTTAGGGAGGAGGGGCCAGCAAATGTGTGTTTTAATAATAAGCCCTTAGGTGAGTCCAATGCACACTCAAGCTTGAGAACCACTGATCTAGAAGAACGTTTTTCTCCTGAGTTTGCAATGTCAGTTTGATGGCAAGGAGTCAAATTTCACAACAGAAACATGGCAAGAGGTTTAATTTCTTCTTCTTTTTTTTTTTTTTAGTTCCCAAGAAATTCAGTATATAAATGTTAGTAGAGATATGGCTAAAAGAAAAGGATCAAGAGAGATTAAGATTTAAGGAGAAAGGGATTTTTGGAATTAGGAGATGGAGTAGAAGCTCGCTCCATCCATTCCACACATTGACCTGGTATTGCAGTATTTCCAGGAACGGTGCACCCCCATAAAGGGAAATAAAGGTTGCTTAAATTTTTTTTAAAAAAAATTAAGGAGAAAGACAATGTGTATAGCAAGACAGAATGAGGCTCACAGGCATCCAGGAGAAAACATCAAAGTGCTAAGATGAGGATGTAGGGAAGCACTTAAACATGACACATCACCCTGAAGAAATGTAGAGGTACACACACTCTAGAAGCCAAGAGTCCTCTTATAAAGGAAGTGTATGCCAATTTATGTCTTTTTTTCTCTCCTCCTCCTCCTCCTCCTCCTCCTCCTCCTCCTCCTCCTCCTCCTCCTCCTCCTCCTCCTCTTCTTCTTCTTCTTCTTCTTCTTCTTCTTCTTCTTCTTCTTCTTCTTCTTCTTCTTCTTCTTCTTCTCTTTTTGCAAATCTCATCCTGATCAAGCTTGGGCTTAGACATGCACTACGAACTTCAAAGAGGAGGATTCAAGAGTTTCAAAGAAAAAGTTGACAGAAGCTATAACATGTAACTCTGTAATGGAAAAAGAAAGCTCAAAGGTTACAAAAATCTTAAAAATATCATACAGGCTATGCTAATACAAATAATTGTACTGAGGAAGGAAAAGAGGAGAATCCCACAGGAAATGAGGTGGCATAGAATGTTCTCCAATGAGCTTACCTTTTACAAGGAGACCCAAAAATGTAAATAAAGAGACAGTTTAAAAGACCATCATGGATCTATGAGAATTGTGTTCAGAAGGCTAAATTTAGAACAAGGCACCAGATGCTAAGAGTAAGAAAGTTCTTTTTATTTGTTGTGAATATTTGACTTGTTTTTTTTTTTTTCTTTGTTTGGACCAAGAAGATTAGAGAGGAAACAGGCCCTCCGCATTGAGGTGGTCATGTAACTCTTCATGACTGACCAAAAAGAAAAAAAAAAAAGAGGAATAAAGCCACTGCTAAGTTTCTGTCTTCTACTTCTGTGAGAATGGAAAGGTGAGGAGAATATAGGGAGAAAGGAAACAGGGCTGAGGAAGGAATAGGTGACAAAACTCGTTACTGAATGATGTCTCTAAATTGTTTGTCTGCTGACCTGGGTAAATTACCACCTGATATTCCAAGAGAACAAGAGTAGACCCAGACAGCCCTGGTGGCCGAGCGGTTTAGCGTCGCCTGCAGCCCGGGGTGTGATCCAGAAGACCTGGGATCGAGTCCCTTGTCAGGCTCCCTGCATGGAACCTGCTTCTCCTTCGGCCTGTGTCTCTGCCTTTCTGTCTCTCTCTGTGTCTCTATAAATAAATAAAATCTTAAAAAAAAAAAAAGAAGTAGACCCAGAGATGCCAACAGTGATGTTGATACTGCCACAGTGAATAGGGAAGGATCATAAGATTGGCAATGGGCAAATGGAATTGGGGTTGAAAAAAGGAAAGGTGAATTTCTCACGTACTTATACAAAGATCGATGTTGATCTAAGATCTGATATTTGGGTGAGCCATTAAGATAAGAGGTAGAGATAACAAGATGCTGGTGGGAGCCTTTTTTTTTTTTTTTTTTTTTCCAACAGAGTCATTGACAGATGTGTCAGAGAATGGCAGAGGACCTTGTGCACCTGGACTCCATCAAGGCAGCCTATGAAGAAGTGTCATGGATGGACAGTGTCAAGACTCTTAGTTATTCTTTCAAAATGGAAATTGCTTGAACTACTTTGGAAGACTTTTTGGCATTAGGTAAAGTTGAAGATGCAGAGACTCCATGACTGAGATTCCTCTCCTAGCTAGGTAGCCTGGACGAATTTTGCACATATGCACCAGGAGACATGTACATAAAATGTTAACTGTGGTATTGCCTATAATGGCCTGAAACAGCAAACAATCCAGCTTAGGAATATTAGGATAAATAGTGAAATGAACGCTCAGTGAAATACCGTGGCAGTGATGTAAAGGTACTAACCAAGGCTAAGCACATCAACATGGATAAATCACACAAATATAAGGTTGAGTGAGATTAGCAAGGAACACATACCATAGAATTCCATTTATAGAGTGCTCAAAAACAGGTGAAGTAATTGTTTTATTTAAGAATGTATACTTAGGCCGAAAAACTATAAAGGAGAACAGGGAAAAAGGTTATTGTAGAAATCATACTCTTAGTGGTTATTATACTCAAGGTAAGAGGATACAGCTGGAACTAGCTGCCATAGGAATATTGAGCTTCTGGCAGTGATTTATGTTTAACTCTGATGCTGTTTACATGGTGTTTGCTTGATAATTATGCTTTAAACTATACATATCTCTCGTATATTCTTCTGTATATATGATGTATTACATAATTACAATGCTAGAGAAAGTGTCTCATGATATTACTGCAAAAAAAGATGAAGAAAACATTTTGGAGGATAATAATTAATAATTCCATGAATTTGTATTACTGAACAAGATGCTGATTTAATCACAACATCAGATGAGGCTTGAGAGAATTTTTCAGAGGCATATTGTAGGGTTCTGTCTTTGACTTTGTTCACTGCTTTAATGAACACTTTTTATCAGGTACTCAGATGGAAATGTAAGATATGCATATCAGATTTGAAGCTTGCAGGAAAATGGGATGGGGACGGACCTGACCATTGTTTCTCAGACCCTTGTGTACATAGGAATCACCTGGGAATCTTGTGGAAACATATATCCTGGTCTACTCAGTGTGACTAAGATTTTCCATTTTGAGCATGCTCCCAGTGATGATGATGATGCTGTAGGTTAGTGGATGTCCCTCTGAGTAGTGAGAGAACAGGCAATTTAAGGTCCTTACCACTCCTAAAATTTAATGATGCTATGATTCTGATTCTTAATTTAGGAACATGCATGGGTCAATCTCACACAACTGAGGCCATGCCACTCACAGGATAATCAGAATGGCTTATCAATCCAAGCAGTCTAATTTCCTATTTTTCCACATTTTCCTTGCTTTTTAATTTGCTTTCTCCTATTTTATTTACAATAACTCTATTTTCATTTGTTCTGGAGATGGAATAATGGATCCCTGATAAGAACTTCTCCTAACTTTGTCCTTGTGACACATGGAGTAGCAGAAAGCATAGTTATCATGGTCCCCAGGGAATTCCTTCCCTCTGTCCCTCAGTGGCACCCATCCTGGGAGTAAGTCGTTTTTGTTTCATGGAAGTCAAGAACAAAAGGATAAATATCAAGTTTGCCTTGCTTTCCAGTTCTCATAAAGAGCAAGTTATAATGATCAGGTATAAATTTGAGGGCCGACAGGATGATTTTAAATTATGAACAGTGACTGTTTAATGGAATAACTTTATATATCGGAAAAGAGTGAGTTTAGAGTAAGGAACAAAAAAAATAAAGCATATTTATTGTGTGTACTAAATGCCAGATGATTTGGCAGGTCCTCTCCTATGCTTTAATTTCCTCCACCATACCATGAAACAGATATAATTCTTATACACATTTTACAGAGAGAAGTCAAGTGGCCCGCCCAAAGCAACACATCTCATAAGAGATAAAGTCAAGATTTGAATCCAATCTTCTAACTTCAGAGACAGTGTGCCCTTTACACCCATCATACTGCTTCACTGCTGCTCCTAGGAAGAAGCAAAATCTCATTTTGGTGAAGCATGGATGAGAGGTATCATTATTTTAAATATCCTGAAACTTACATCTTTAATATATATAAAAATCCATGGTGATGATCACGGCAGGTATCCATTCTGAATATAATTTTTTAACTAAAATTCAAATGTCAACTCATTACATGTAAATGACTAGTCTCACTGGATAACAGTGAGATGAGTTTTGTTTTCAAAACTGGTTCCTAGGGAACCAGTAGTAAGTTCAATTTAGTGAGTAAAGACATATCTTGGAGATATTGTGGGTTTGATTCTAGACCACTGCAATAGGGTGAATATCGCAATTCAGTGAGTCAAATGAACGTTTTGGTTTCCTGGTGCAATAAAAGTGGTATTAACCCCATACTGTGGTCTATTAAATGTGCAATAGTGTTATGTCTAAAAAACAACATACCTTAATTAAAAATATCTTATTGCTAAAAAATACTAACCATCATCTGATCTTTCAGTGCGCCATAGTCATTTATCACAAATCATCATAACAAATACAATAACAACTAAAAACCTTGAAATATTGTGAGAATTACCAAAATGTGACATAGAGACACCAAGTGAGCAAATGCTGTTGTAAAACATGGTGCCAACCGACTTGCTCAAGAAAGCTTGCCAGAAACCTTCAATTTATAAAATATGTGGTATCTATAACATGCAATAAAGCAAGGCACAATAAAATGAGGTATGCCTGTAAACTGAGAGGAACTGGAGCTTTTCCAGTTGATAATTTAATTAGACTATCAATTTTCAGAATAGAGTATCAGCCC
This sequence comes from Canis lupus dingo, assembly GCF_003254725.2. Lineage (NCBI taxonomy): Eukaryota > Metazoa > Chordata > Mammalia > Carnivora > Canidae > Canis > Canis lupus. The sequence goes on from NC_064254.1 coordinate 16,210,719, forward strand.
TGCTAATATCTCCTCTGGTTTCCAAAAGCGCTCACTCTCCCATACTTTGTAATGTAGGACATCAGCTCTTCAGTTCCCTATCAAAGTGTGCAACTTCAAACACTTTGAAATCCAACTCTTACCAAATGTTTAGCTAAATAAAGTAACACTTGGTGGAGACTACATAAGGGACACGCTGCCCACTGACTGTCAAATTTGTTAAAATCTCTCCTCGTTACCAGTTAGAACACAACATGTCTACACACCTGGCCCTCTTGGGTTAGCAGTCTCATAGAACTTTCACCATTAAAATGTTTTCATGTTATGTTCTCATTTTTCATCAGAGGTTGCTGATAGGCATAGCTACATACAGTTTTCCTCTGTGCTTGCCAAAAATGTCCAATTTATCAATCCCTTAAGACTCAGTCATAGAAAAGCCTGGTGAAATCCTTTCCTCCCGCAATGAGGATCAAGCTTTTTTAGTGTACCTTTCTGAATCCAGAAAACTGATCTGAATTTGAAGTTTGAGATGTAGCGACCATTTGATCACAACTGCTAGCATATCTTTGTTTTCTTCTTTTATTCTATTTCTTCAATCTTTTTGAAAACCATTTGAAATTATTTATGAATACTTTTGCAACTAGCAAAAATTTCAGTGTTAAGATTGCTGGGGTGGGGGCGGGAAGCAAGACACAGCAAGTAAAGATTTCTTTGCTGATTGGTATAGTTTAAGATGTGCCCAGAAACACTGACGGATTGATTAGAATCTTGGTGTGCAAGGTCATAACTGTAGGAACTGTAGGAACTGTAGGAACCATAACTGTAGGAACTGTGGTCTCGAAGTTCACACCAAATGGTGGGGATATTAACAAGAAGCCAGTGATGTGTTGTTAGGTATAAGCACTTTCTTCTCTTCTCATGGATTAACTTCAAGAAAAGACAAAGAACATCTGTCACTCCTACTACCGCCACCCATGTTTGACCAGTTTTAAACTCAAATCCAGGCCCATAAACAGGAGTTTCCCAAATGGGAATGAGATTGGCTCTACATATAGCTTCCCACCAGGCAGCATGAAGAAACACAACCACCAGGAACATTGAGCCAGGATATTTGTGTTTGAGTTCACTCTTTAGTTTTGTGCCCTTGGGAGAAATCACTGACTTCTAGGAATCTTCGTTATTTGATATTTAAATGAGGATGGCCAGTGCAAATGCAATTTAATACAATAGGAATATCAGCTCCAACCTAAGTGTGGGCTAGCTGGCCCCTGTTCCCTGTAAAACCAATCCTTCAACAAAGGCTGAAAATTGTGATGGAAATATCAGTTTAGCGGCCTGGATTGAGAAATGGAAATTGACTAGCATGAACACAGTGGCCCTTTCCAACCAAATCACTGATCTAATCTTGTTTTTCTGTTGCTGTTTTCCAGACCGCTCTTTTCAGGCAACTTCCCCTGGCCACTGCATTGCAGTTTCTTCCTTCCTATTTTTCTTCCCTGCAGTCTATTTTGCAGTTTCTAGGTCTTGCCTTTGTCAAAACGCTAGGCAGACATCTGACACTGGGGACACTTAATAAATATGACATCAATCAATAAGGTGATTAGTCAGAAACAACTGCCAATAAGGGCCAGCACCACAAACAGTTGCTTAATTTTTATCCAAGGAACAGTGGCTAGAAAGAAAGACTGCCAAATTATTGTCTACTCTGATTTCTGATGAATGTCCGTGGCGTTTGGTCTAGTTCCTTAGCTAATGTATCAACATACTTGTTGAGTTTCTACTACTGTGTACTGAGCTGAGGGACAGTATTAGTGAATAAGGTGAAAATAGGAGGGAGCAGATGAAACAGTTGGGACAGATTAGAGAAATACGAGTACGTTTATAAAAAAGCCTGAAGGTATAAGCAAACCTGCATATTAAAGCAATGAATATTGCTGGGGAGGCATGCACATATCTTTAATATAGATAAATATGCACAAGCACTTTTTGTCTTTAAGGTTTTTTTCATTCCAACACATTTCCATATCAATCCCAAGCCTTCCCAGAGTGGTTTTCTAACAATTCTGATTTTCTGATCCAAGCTGTTCTTTTCACTATCTATAACAACATTAATGATGTCCAGATGCCAATCTGAGGCATACACCTCACAGACTTGCTAACAGAATATTATTCATTCCCTGCCATAGTATTCTATAATTCTTTTCATGCAGAGAGGCAGCATTTTCTGATGTCCAAACTCAGAACACTAGGACTGGGAATGTCCTCACCATCTTCATCTTAGTTTCAAAGCTTTGCCTCAAACACACTTGCACTTTCCCTACATTTCTTCATTATCAGTTTAAGTCATCAGAGTGATACCTTTTATCGCAGGTCTGCTGTAAAGCATGCTTTATAATGTATGCCACGGATATGATCTCAAATCCAAGTGTCACTGCTCCTTAAATTCAAATAAATGCTTGTGCTTGCTTTTCTTGCTATGTAAAATGTCTCTAAGAAATGCCACCAAAAATAGGTGCCAAGCTCATAACAATATTCAAAAATGAAAAACATGCTTCCAGATGCCAAATATTTATAAAAGTGGGGCTGTCTGCCTTCTCAAAGGGATATAGCTTCTCAGATGCACTGTAACAGTTATATCAAATGCTTCCGGATCGAACGAAGAGATACTACTAAACCCGACAGGGACAGAAGCAGAGTTTTTGGGCTTAGGCTGTTTATCCCAAATCTAAAGTAAAATTTAGTCTTCGATGTAAGAGAATTAGAATGCAAAATTCAGGGGTTTGAAGGGAAGAAGAGCAAAGAAATAAGTGGGACTTCATGATTCCTGATTGAGCCTGATTGCAGGACCCAGTATCAGTCCTATTTTATGAGGCCTGTCCAAAGGGGAGTTTAATGCTGCTGTTTTATGTATTTTCATTAATATTTTAATTTTTGTGCTTACATCCTGAGGCATTTTCATGAAGGCAGCAATTTTAGATATGAAAGGGGAAGAATATAATATTTTTTCTCCTTTCTGCCACAATGTTTTAACCCACCACAAAGATAATCCTCATCTCTTTGGGTACTAGGTTCTTTTCATCTGTTTTTTCAGTGTGGGGATTTTTTCTAAACTGAATGTAAGTTTGTAATGCAAATCTGTAATTGTGTTTGTAGATTAGGCTCTTCCTAGTCTAAGTGCAGTTCTAGATGTTGCATTCTTTTTTTTTTTTTTTGATGTTGCATTCTGAAGAGTGAAAGAAAACACAGATATATAACCCAAATTTGAGGTGAGGGAGTCTGATACTCAGCAGGAAAAAATGTTATTATTTTGAAAAAAAAAAAAGACTTAAAAATTACTAAACTAAGTCTTGGCAAACTAAAGCCCACCAACCAAATCTGGCCCCTGCTGGGTTTTGTAAATAAAGTTTTACTGGTATACAGTAGTATTCATTTGTGTATGAATTGTCTAGAGCTTCACAGAAAAGTTTACTGACACCCCGTTTAGAACATGCCAAATAGGAATCTCTATGTTCCAATTTTATTTCCTACTACGTTTTATTGTGCTTAGATTTTTTTTAATTGAAATGAGTACCTTATGAATTTTGAAAATGAACTTAGGAATTTTCAGGTTTAAATTTCCAAATATTTTCAACATGCATTCCAGACGACAAAGTCCTCAAAATCTTGTCAAATAGCATTTTATTAACTGAAATGCTGTCAAGTTTCAATGTAATAGCACCATAAGATTTGGAGGCTGCAATTCTAAGCAGAATTTGCAAACAGAATTTATAGGTTGGTATTTCTATATTCAAAACTTCAAAAGACTATGTGATTCCACAATTGCAGAATAGGCCCCACTCCTTATTAAAAAATATAACTGGTATCTATTTCTCCTGACCTTTTACTACAGCTTTTCCATCTCTGCCATGATAGTTTATTATATGTTGTCAACTCTGCATCTCATCCCTACATCAGTCATCGGAGGAGAGCAATATCCTCCTAAAGATTTCTTTCACACCTCTGTCTCCAGTCAGCCCTACATCCAAATCATCTGGAGAAGAAAACTGCATGTCATATTTCTAAAAATACATTTTTGGGGTGATAAATTTTCCTAACAACCTTTAGAATTTGAAAGTTTTCATGGAGCCTAATCATTTACTGTAGTTTGATTCTGTTCCCTCTTCTAGCTCAGCAGAGATGAGAGCATTCCCTTGATATCATTTAAAAATATTTGTAATAGTTGTAATATTTCTAAAATTGCAGGGTCTGATTATTCCAGCAATGGCTTCACCCACACAGGATGCTTCATTTTCACTCTTTTTGTTCTTGAGATGATAAGAGATCTTTGGTGCCCTCATATTAGAGACCCCTACAATTTAATCGTGTAATACCTTCCCTTTAGAGCACAAACACTAACATTTACTCATTGATTATTTTGGTAGTTACTGAAAAGTGTTTCTCATTTCAATCCTTCCAGTGACTTATAGGATAGTTCCTATCCTTATCCCAAATTTTTAAAAAGATTTTATTTATTTATTCATGAGACACACACACACAAACACACACACACACACAGAGAGAGAGAGAGAGAGAGAGAGAGGCAGAGACATAGGCAGAGGAAGAAGCAGATTCCATGCAGGGAGCCCGATGTGGGACTCCATCCTGAGACCACAGGATCACGCCCTGAGCTGAAGACAGATGCTCAACTGCTGAGCCACCCAGGCATCCCTCATCATCCCCATTTTAAGCTGAAGAATCCAAGGCTTAGAGAGATAATGTCATTTATCCCAATATCACACAGCTAGTAACTGACAAGGCTAGGATGCCATCCTAAATCTGTCTGATGCTAGAGATGGAGTTTCTGTCCACTGAGTTCTGCAGCTTGGAGGGCAGGGATTGAGTATAATGTGCCTTTGTTTCTCCAGAGTCATCAAAGGTTTTGGCGTATAGGATAATCTCACTAAAGTGTATGCTAAATGAATGAGTGGCTAAACACAATCTGAACAAGGTGTTCAAAGACTACATAGAAACATTATCTATATCCTTACCACTTGCCATGTCTTGATTTAGCTGTGAATGAGCCAGTCTGGCTACTTTAGAATTTCTTTGAACCAGAGCATTCAGACATTTAGGAAAAATGGAAAATTGGAGAGCAAATACTTACATTTACAGATTAAATAATACCAGGGAACAAGTCAATGTAAGTGACTTGGGAGAAGAAATTAGAATATCGCTCTAAAACTTACTACCTCTGAACTAATTTACTTTAGTTGATTTCCAAATCTCTTCCCTCATGATTGAGGGCCTTTTCATCACAACCTGTTGGGTCATTGGTTCCCAGACATTCACTCACACTGAAATTTGTTTATCTCACTCATTCCTCTTAGAGCTGCTTCTTTACAGAAATAAACGAATTTCAGATGCAAGTAGCTCTGTTGGGAAGCCCCATTCCGATAGTTCTGAGTGAACTTTCCCAGTCTCTTTTGAATGGAATCCAGGCCAATTAAAAGTGTCATACTCCCAGTACCATAATTTCATGTTAAATTAAGCAAATATACATTTAAGTGATAAGATGGGTTTATTATTTTCTAGCTTTTAATAATAGTCATAAACTAGTATTTTAACTGGGTTAATATTATCTTTAGGGATTCTTATTTTAAAAGTTTTCAAGCATTTCCCCTTTCCTTCCACTGTGTACTTTTGAACCTACTGATATTTATACGGGGACAGCTGTCTCAATTGTTCTTTTATTTTTCTTATTTAATTTTTAAAAAAGATTATTTATTTGAGAGAGAGGAAGAGAGAGAGAGAGGACTGCATGAGCAGCACAAGCAGTGGGGAGGGGGAGAGGAAAGGGGAGAGTCAGCCTACAGGGAGGCTTACACCAGGGCTCCATCCTGGACCCCAGGATCATGACCTGAGCCAAAGGCAGAAGCTAAACCAACTGAACCACTCAAGTGCCTCGTTCTGACTTTTAAAAGGTCCTATCACTTACTGAAATAATATATATCTTGTGCAGTATCACATCTGATTTATGACACAAGTTGTCAATTTTCAAATCGAATAAAATGCACATAAAATGGGTTTCCTAAGGAAGACATCTTTGAAAAATAATAGAAAGGAAGCTCATTTGAATTAAGTGCTTCTGTTTAGGGTACATTAAAGCAAGTTGTGTTATTAGGAAGCTAAATAGCTCAGATTATATTCCTAACTTCTGAAGAAAACACCATGGAGGGAAAAATAGTATGGATGCTCATAAAAGCTTCCTTGGAACCACTGCCATAAACGGAATATTGCTTGGGATGTCTTAGGTTCAGTCAAAGCCTGATTATTGGGTTGTCTGGCCCATGGGTCCAATCACCAAAATGGCTTTTTCCCCTTTGTTCTCATGAGATGAGAAAAGGCTTTAATAAATGAACCCAAACAGATTTTGTTTGATAGAACTCGCCCTCCCTTCCGTCTCCCCTGTTGTAATGACCACCACGTCTTTTTCAAAAGAACATAGCTCTTACAAATTACATCTGGCCAATTTCCAGTTGGAAAATTCAATTTTTGTCTGTGTACCTGTGAAAATCCCCCTGGATAAAGAACTAAATGATCATTTAGAAATTTGTGTTGCCTTGATAACTCTGATGGTTGCATGTAGACTTCCCGATTGTCTTTTACTTTTGTCTGTATTTACTCTCAGTGAAATTAATACAAAACTACCGAGCCTGATGGATGGAAAAATCTGGAGTTTGGTAGCTTTGATTGCTTATATCATATGCAGTCAACCACTCAAGCAGCATAGATTAAAACATAAAAATTGCTGCAATCACTGAGCATTATAGATTCTCATTAGAGTCCCACAATCAAGAAACTTGGTTGAGAGAAGCATATAGGTGTAGTAGCACACATATGAACCCTATCATGAAAGAAGAAAAATAGTGTCTCATTAAGATGTAAAACAGGTTTCCTAGTAAGAATGTTACCTTTTTCAGGGTACAGAAATAAAGGTACTAAGATTATCAGTTACCTGAAAATGTGTTAGTACTACCATGAAACACTGTTCTAGAAGCTGTGCATTCTGGAGGAATTAGTGCAGCTTTGAACATAATATGAAAATCCAAGATGAGCCTAGGACAGGTACTAGGACAATTTGGACCAAAATATGTTATGCAAGAAATAGCCAAGTGTAAGAATGGAACCGTTAATGAGAAATATTTAACGTTAAGCAGTTGCTCAAATGTCATCTATTTTCTACAAACTGCAACTGAGCAGGTGGTTTCTGAGTTCCATGATTACCTTTTGATTTCTGGGGGAAATATTTTTTAGAAGGAACAAAATTCTGCACTTGAAAAATGAATTACATGCATGAGTGACACAGGCACGACTATATACAATGTAGAAAGGCTGATTTTCTTAACTGAGTTTCATAAAATTCTTTGGGCAACATGTCTTCCCTGTGTTACCAACACGGGGAAAGAATCAGGTGAGCAAATAGTATTTTCTCTACAGCTCCTCCCAAAGCTGTGGAGGGTGGTCTTTGTAATCTAGCAGGCCTTTTCCCTTTGTAGTGCCAGGGACAAGGTATTACCTTGAGGATTTAGCATCTCAGCTTGGCTTTTTCTGACTCTCCAAAATAAGGAAGATGAATTATTTAACATCCAGGAAGCACCAGCTGTGCTGTCTCTCCTCAAGCTGAGCTTCCCCCACCAATGGGATTTACAATTGAAATAGGTTTCTAATCTAAACAGGACTACAGTTTTGACAAGTGAACAAGACTAGAGAGTTTTTCCTAAGTGGAGAAGAGATACTAGTGAGCATTTCTTAGTGGCTTTCTCTGGGCACTTAGAAATTCTCCAGAGATTATAGCCTAGTGTCCTGCCAAGGGGACACGGTACTCCTCACATGGAAGTGCAACTCTGAGGCTACTAAAGAAGAGGATTTATAACATGCAATAGGAGGGATTTAGGTTAAGTACAGAGACAAGTTTTCTGATTGCTGGTGTTACAGGAGGAGAGGAGAATCTGAGAGAACTCTTTTCCTCAATGTTCATAGAACCAGAGAGTGGCTCTCAATGAGGAGGAGCAATTTTGCAGCCTGGGGGACATTTGGCAATACCTGGACACATTTGTTTTTGGTTGTCAAAACTGGGGAGAGGAGCTAGATGTCTATGTCTACTGGGCAGGCACCTGGGACACTGTTGAACATTTTACAGTGCACAGGGCAGCCCTGCCCAGCAAGGAATTATCAGCCCCAAAGTGTGAACAGTGTCAAGGTTAAGAAACCCTGACCTGGAGAATGTACACATTTTTGGAGTTCTCTTAAATGTTAGCATACTATAACTAATTGTTAAAGAGTGCTTTCAATGACTTGAATTAGCCTACCTGGGCCAGTTCTAAGAAATAAAATAATTCTCCTGATTTGTTTACTGAGAATAAAAATGCTGGTTTACCACCCAAATGGGTGCACTCTAAAAATGGGTTCTTTTTTCATCCCAGATGCTCTCCCTGTATTACTCCAGCTGATTCCAATCTTTGTTTTTGGAACTAGCGCAAGTCCCACTTCATTCCAAAAGCCTGCGGGAAAGACAAAGGTGATCCATTGTTCCTCTGGACTCCTTTTTTACAGCAAGTAGTGTCTGCATACCTCATTGGGCATTTGCTGTCTCATCTACTTACTGTACATATGAGACAAGGCAACTACGTTGTGAACTTATCCAACCAAGTCAACTAAATTGTAAATTCCTTACTGGTAGGGATAATGTTTCATACTGCTTCTGAAACACATAATCTATTACCAGCTTGCACATAGTGAGAGCTCTGTAATCATTCATTCATTATATGATGATGAATATTCACTCTCTTCAAATATTCTGAGTACCCTCAGAGTGGTCATCATTACATAAAATTAGAAGGACTTTGGCTGCCAGTTCTCCCCAGTCTAAATTGGGACAGAAAGGGATCATTTCAAAATTAAATCAAATATATTTCTATTTACAATGGTTCCTAGTCTACAAAGCCAGGATGTGGACTTTGATTTCTGGTATTCATAAAAACTAGGCATCAACATGACTTATTAAAAAAAGAAGAATTATTTAGGGCCATTCTATGTTGTTAATAGAAAAAGGAATAATGGTATATCATAATAAAGAGAAATAGTTTTATAATAGAGAAGTGTCATGATATTAGTCAGGTTTATTAGGGCTTTAGAGGAATATTCCAAGAAAAGTGGCAGAAATTCGATCAATTAAGTGAGGTGCACATAAATTGAACTTAATAAAACTGCCTAAAAAGCTTTGGAAAAAATGCTGTAGGGAATATACTTTTATTAGTTCTGGGTGAGGGTGAATTTGATGATACAGTGAATCCTTTCCACTTTTAATCTTGAGTTTCCCACAAAGACCATCAGAGATAACTTTAGAAATATGTGCAACTGAACTAAAGATCTAAGGGCCTATGTGGTCAATGGTGTAGCAGTAAGAATGCAGGTGCTGTAATAAGAATACTGTCCCCACTACAGTCTCGGTGGACTCTGACAATTACTCAGTCTCCATGTACCATTCCTTGGTAGAACTGCTCCCTGGGACCTACAAACAGACATACTGTGGGCTATCCTGGCCTCCAAAAAATTCAATTCTCCAGAGATGAAAGAGACTGCCGTCTTACTATCTCTGAATTTAACAACAATAAAAATGAGAGAACTGAAATAATTACTGAGGGAAACAAAGCAAAATAAAAGTGTTGATATAGGACAGTCAGATAAAAATATCTAGATTTTCTATTCATAAAGATTTGAACTCACTGGGCAATTATTTAATGCTGCACTTGACTTTCCTAATACAAAGAATCTTTATGAAAAAGGAACAAGGCGCATTTCCATTTTACGTTTCTCAGCAAGGAGACTTGGAGTCTTACAATTTCTACATAAACATTAACTCTCAAAAGCATACATGGAACTTCCTTCAATCAATGAAAGCAGGAGATATCTTTTGCAGATTGTATTTAACCATGCTATTCTGGAAAGATTTAACATGACCTTTTGTTAATGATATAAAAGTGACTAATTTGTTTAATGGGAATAAAAATACTGATTTACCACCCAAGCGGGCACTAAGTCAGATACGTTTATCAAACTGGCTATTACCCAAAACAAAAGTAGGAATTAACTTCTCATTCTTTGTTACTGTTAAAAATGCTCAGCATTTTAGCTGTGGTTGTCTCACAGTTTCAACATCTTAGTAGTCGTTGCTTCAATATTTAGACAAGATGTCTTATACTTGTATATAGGCTTCATTTTTGGTGGCTAAGTAATCTTATGATTACCTTAACAGTTACTACCCATCAAGGAGGAAAGACCTGAAGGTGGGATGATTTTTGGGGTCATGGAAAGTTCCAAGATCTTCTAGCCAGGTCTTATTTGTGATTAATAGCCCTCATGCTTTTTCATCTTGATATTTCTTGGTCCATACCCATAAAAATTTTCCTGCTTTGTATTAATTTTTTAAGTCTATAACATTATTGGGATTTTATGCTGACTTCATAACCTTCAGAGTAACTGATCATAGCAAAATATTTCCTTCCTTGTGGAGAGCAGCTTTCCATTGACCTCAATTTTAATGAATACACTTTGAAAAGAAAACATTTATTACTGATTGAAATAAGCATCTCTGAAAGACTTCTCCCACCACTAAAGAGTAATTTTTTTTTTATTTTATTTTTTATGGAGCCCCTGAGAGGCTGAATCTGATACAGCACCAACGCTGGATTATTCAAAGCTCTGGATCATTTTTCACTCACCTTTAAGATTCAAGTTACCACACTGTACTGATTACTTCCCATTTAATTTTCTTTCTTCTTCACTAGCCTACGTTTCTGAAAAAGAGGATCTGTAACTTATCTGTAACTCCTCAGCCTAGTGTAGTTTCTGAAACAATATAAGCATGGAATACATCTCTATTGTGAAAGACTGTTCATTGAGATAAGGCAGATACAGAGAGAAGGAAGTTTGGAGCATCGAAGACACTTGCATATCATTTTTTAAAGATTTTTTATTTACTTGATGGAGAGAGAGAGAGAGAGAGAGAAAGAGCACAGAAGCAGGAGGAGCAGCCAGGGGAGAGGGAGAGGGAGAAGTGGGCTTCCCATGGAGCAAAGAACCCAAGGCAGGGCTCCATCCCAGGACCCTGGGTTACCGACCTGAGCCGAAGGCAGATGCTTAACTGACTGAGCCACCCAGGTGCCCCAATACTTGCTTATCTATAAAGAATGAAACATATGTTTTTAAGACCCAGGAGACACATCAGTTTCCCAATCTTAAAAGTATGTTGGAAACAAAAAGGCTGTGAGGGTGGAGAATGAAGTCTACGTATAAGAGATTATGCAGCCAAAGAGGAAAAAGCCAAGAGAATATAATGACCATTTCCAAGGTCACAGGTAGAAGATGGCTAAAAAAAAAGAAGATCATAACAATCAGGTTCTCCTTCTTCACTGAAGGAAGAACAAATAGAAATATCTGTTTTAAAGAGATATGAGGAATAATTTTCTTCGAGAGGGATATTAAATAGTGAATAGGTTACCAAACGAATTTATATACAGCAATGCTTTCTGAAATGTGTAAATTAGATAACCTTCCGAAATTTCTGTTAATGAAGCCTTATGAAAATATATGCATAAAATGCGATGCTTATGCATTCCTTTAGAAATGCATGCCACAATTAATGTATATTCCTTAGAACAGTAAATAAAAGTGAAATCAATTCTCTATTTTATATGCCTTTGCAAAACATGAGTATGGATTCAAATTTCTCAAATGCTTTTGCCTTTTGCCAAAAATGAAGTATTTAATATAAAGACAGTAGTGAGGTACCAAATGTTTAACTTTCTTTTTATGATATATAATTTCAAGTTTTCAGTGGCCGGTAGCACACATCACATCACTCATATGGACTAGGAAAACATCCTTTACCTCATTCTATCAAATGATTTATAATTGCCATTTAAAAATAATAAGCGAGGGAGTATATGATTTGTGAATCCACTAGGCTGCTAATGGAAAAGCTCTCTGCTGACCCAAGAAGGGCACTTAAATTGTTATGGCTCCTATGTAGTTAGAACTACTTTAAATATTCATTGCACTTTAATGAACATACTTTTCCTTTAATTAGACATGGTGTTAATACTGTTTTAATCTGAATTGATTTGCTGATCTGGGAAAGCCAGGATCTGTTTATGAATGAGTTAGAAGTCTCAAGCTTGCTAAAACCTAGTAGTTAACCTTCCCAGAACCCTTATGTCCAGACAAGGAGTATAATACTATTTTCATAGATGAAAGGATACAAGAAATGGGATTTAGCTGAAGATTAAGTAAATTTTGGCTAAGCTAAAGCTGGGAATATTTTGAAATTCTTTAATATCATGCTTTTAATACTCAAAATGTGACAATTAAAAAGATCATTAATTCACTTGACCTTGCATTCATTCAACACATATTTATCTCCTACTGTATGCACAATTAATGAATTGGTTACAAGGTAGCAAACAATGACCATCTCATGATATGAAGGCATTTGGGTTATCTTGGTGAAAATCAAGGAGCTAATAACAACCTAATAAAATGTGGAAGGCTATTTCAGGTCCTAGTATTATACTTCTTTGAACTCTCAAGATTTATTACCTTTGGCTCTATCATCATAATATTTATCATGTGCCTACAGGTTTTCTTCATTAATCTCCTTACAAAAATGTATTAAATAAGCATGCCTGTTAAAGTGTCAGGGGATATATTTCCCCAATGGCTAGCAATCCAGGATATCTTTGGAGCATAACAAATTGATTAAGACATCATATTTCTGGCCAGCCAATACCAGATTAAGGAATTCCAGGAGAGAATGAATTTGTTTATTTATCTGAAGAGTTCTCAAGGAGGCAGTTTATCTGGTGGGGAAATGGCACCGTGATTGTTGGTATCAAGGCAAATGTTCTCTCCTTTGGTACCTCAGACAAAGCCTACCGCTGAGGTTCAGGGGAAAGAGCATTTCCCCCTTACCTCTCATCCTCTGCAAAATTGCTGGGTAGGATAGCAGGATCTTTCTGGTCTAAAGTACTTCAATGTTTCAATCTGGTTATCCACTGCAATCATTCATACAAAGGCTTTGAAAACACCAATGCTCAGGCCCTCTCCCCAGAGATTCTAATTCAATGGTCTGGGGAGGGGCCCCAGGGCATCACGAAATTGGAAAGTTCCTGAATTGTTTCTTTTGAGAATCATTGAGCTATAGCAAGTGTAAAGCAGTAAAAATTACTTCATAATAGGATCAGCCACAAACTACTCTTAGAAGCTTGATCTTGGAAGTGGTCCTTAACAAAGTAATTTATAGCATGTTGGAGTTGGTCTATAAATAAATCCAGTCCTTCTAATTTTTATCCAGGGTTTTTCTTGCGACACCTGCTCCCTTGGAACTCTTTGACCTATATTTGTATCTTGCTTTCGTAAGTGCCTATACGTACAAAAGAGATATTTGAAATCATGTAAGAAAATGCTCTTTTCCTACAGCTTCTGTTAACAAGCCAGAATATTTTGCTTTCTTTCTTATGCCTGTTAAAGATAGTGAAAATCAGTTCCAAAAACACTGCCCCAGAAACACTCTAAAGTGAACAATAAATGAGCAATTAAATAAATTATGTCACAGTTACTTGCCAGACTTTTGAGCAACTGATAAAATTATAATTATGAAAATGCTTATTAAAAAATGAAAATAAATGGGATAAAAAAGACATATACTGTATATGATAGCTGTGTATTTTATAGTTAAAGACTAGAAATAAATCATTTATAGAATTGGTGAGTGGGCTTGTGAGAGATTTTTCACTTGGTTTCCTAATCTTTCCTTGGTATTATGGTGCTGTTGGATTGATAGAAAAAATAGCTATAGTTTATTAAGAAACCACCAAGTGCCAGAAATTTTGAAAACTTACAGAATTGGTATTAATAATACAATTTTTTAACAGAAAAACTTAAGGACAAAGGTATTAGGTAACATATCTGAGTCACAGAGCTAGTAAATGACAAAACTGGGTTCAAAGATGTGTCTGTTCCTTTTTTTTTTTGTTCCTTTTTTTATTACCCTATTCATCATTATTTTAAAAATTTAAAAGAAGGACTCAGTAAAAGCCGTGCATCCCATCTCAATCCATTTAAGAAATATGACCTGACCCACCTCAATAAAAACATTTGTTGTTTTAGGCTGTCTAACACCATCAACATGTTTTCTGTATACTAAGGTGAGGGAAAGATGAGAGGTGAAGATCTCTTACCAATTTAATTATCAATTAACAAAATATTCTATCAGGAAAGTCAAGTAGGATAATATCACTTTATAAACAACTTTTTAAAATAAGTCACTAAAAATGTGAAGTTGGGCATTGTTTAGTCAGGGACATACTGATAAGAAGTGATTAGTCGATAAAAAAAAGGTCTAACATTTCTCAGCCTAGAAAGGATTCAGTTCCTTAAAAATAATCCCTAAGGTAAAAAGTGTCTGGAAAGAATGAAATGATAATAAAAGTCAGGTTGCTAATACCAGTTTTATGTGCCATTCCCTTAGAGGATATGCTCTATCTATGAAAAGGGGTCATTAAACTAGTTCAGCCCCTGAGCTGCTCAGCCCCCTGGGGGCTCCAGCAGGGTGTGTGTCTGTCTCTGGGGGCACTTACTGGTGCCCCACCATCCCTGTCCTCATGCTTCATTACTCAGGCTTTGCCTCCTCCACCCAGGAATTGGCTCTAAAGAGATCATCCCGTAAACTGCACTGTGCAGGAAGACCTGGTTCCTGGGAAGAGAGAGATGAAAAGCTAGAATTCATTTTTTTTAAAGCTAGAAATGTGAACCCGAAATGATCACTGCTCTTAAAAGTTCTATAATCTTGAAGGAAAATAAGATTCTACTTAACACATAAACCCCTTTGTGCTGTTGAACGCATGTTTAATGCTACGCTTCATCTTTGTTTCTAATGCAACATTTCATATGTGGAGGGAGTAACCTATCCTGTTTAGGGGTTCAAATTTTGGTTTGCTAATATTCTCATGCTACAAATTTTCACTAATCTACACTCATCATCTATTTTCTTTAATTAGATTTTTCTCTTGTGTGTAAATAATCTTCTCATAGATAAAATATAAAATGAAAGACATTTCTGCTAAATGGAATCTTTATCTAGTGGAGTCTTTGGATTAATTTCTCTTACTCATTCAATTTTCATTTTACTAGCAAGTAAATACTTGGAACCATTAAAACAATAAATGTAACTTGGATTTCCTACAGGTACAATGTACAAATAAGGTCGTAGTTAAGAACTTAAATTTCACTTGCTTGTAGCCTCACTTTGAGACAGGAACTCTGGCCCCTAAAAACTTTTACCCATGCATTTCTGGGAATCCTTCTGCTATCTTCACTATGTCCCAAATAGAGTTTTCCTGGTCTTCCCCTCCAGCCCCCTTGGCTGATTGCCACTACCGTGAGTTAGCACTGGTGCTGATCCTTGTGACTCTCTCA
This sequence comes from Canis lupus dingo, assembly GCF_003254725.2. NCBI lineage: Eukaryota > Metazoa > Chordata > Mammalia > Carnivora > Canidae > Canis > Canis lupus. The sequence continues at coordinate 16,226,211 of NC_064254.1, forward strand.
AGTCAGTGCTCTTCTGATGTGATTCTGTGAATTCATATACTGCTAGGCTGCCAGATAAAATACAGGACACCCAGTTAAATCTGAATATCTGGGGCACCTGGGTGGTTCAGTTGGTCAAGTATCTGCCTTAGACTCAGGTCATGATCTCAGGGTCCTGGGATTGAACCTCATGTCAGGGTCCCCACTCAGTGGGGAGTCTGCTTCTCCCTCTTCCTTTCACTCTGTGATCTCTCTTGCTCTGGCTCTCTCTCAAATAAACACATAAAAAATCTTTTTAAAAATCTGAATATCTTTTTTAAAAAGATTTTATTTATTTATTCATGAGAGACACACACAGAGAGAGAAGCAGAGACATGGGCAGGAGAAGCAGGATTCATGCAGGGAGCCTGATGTAGAACTCAATCCCAGGACTCCAGGATCACACTCTGAGCCAAAGTCAGATAGATTAGATGCTCAAACCGCTGAGCCACTCAGACATCCCTGAATATCTAATAAGTAAAAAAAAAAAAAAAAAAAAAAAAAAAAAAAAAAAAAGAGCAATATATACAGGGCACACTTTTACTAAAAAATTGTCCTTTGTTTATCCAAAATTCAACTTCAGCTTGGTGTCCTGTATTTTTATTTGCCAAATCTGGCAACCCTATCAGGTGTCCAAGCCATGTCATGCTCACAGCAATCTTTCCTGAACTAAAGTCCCATGTTTGCTCCGTATAGGTGGGGAAAATGTTTCTCTCTCTCTCTCTCTCTCTCTCTCTCTCTATCTCCTGATGGCCTTTTGGCTCTTTAGCCCAAAGCTACATTGCTTGCACTTCATATATCTCAGGGCCACTCACAGAAACAGCTTTCAGGGTCTATCTGTGGCCATCTGTTTCTACGGTTTAGACACAGCCTAAGAATGTCAGACTGAGGTGGGCTTTTTTCCTGTATTCTTAGAATCCCCCCTCCCCCAAAAGCTTGCCCTACAGCTCTTCTTATTGGCTAGCTCCTCCCAAGCAAGTCAATTTATATGATGAAGGCTACCACCTTTATTGGCTCATGAGGCACATACAGTTTTATTTTGCAAAAACTTGCAATAAATCCATAATAAAAGTTAGACTGTGATTAAGGGAACTGCCTTCAAAGTAATTCTAATGTGCGTGGAAGTGTTTTTTACTTTTGGAAGCACTTACAGAAGCTCCATGAAAAAAAGTGGCTTTGGGTCCTCAGCTTTTAAGAAATGTGTGTGATTTTGACAGTGTGAAAGAAATTCCAAGCAAAAAGAACAGTATGAATGGAGGTAAAAAAACAGGAAGTTCAGGGTGGGCTTACTTCAGTTTGGTGACAGTGTATGAGACAGCATATGATGTACTGCAACCTGAAACTTACATGGAAAGTTGGGGACCTGGCCAAGGAAGGTTTTCCATAGCCATGGTCAAGAGTTTGTAATTTCTTCTCCAGGCAATGGGAAGCACTTGCAGGATTTGGTTAGAAGAAAATATAATTAAGAGATGTAGATAGTCCTGTTACATAGGCTATGTTCCAAGTATGAGAAATTATGGGAGAGAGATTATATTATCACACAAATAAAATAGATAATAAGTAATGAAGACCCAAGGGGGAGCAAGGGGGAAGAAAAGGGAAAAAAATGAAAAGGAAACCTTGGTATGAAACTTTGGTAATCCATTTTAATCAGCAGAGGAGGTTTTTGTTTTGTTTTGTTTTTGTTTTTTGTTTAATTTCCAATGCCCATGCCTCTTTCAGACTAATTAAATCAGAATCTCTGGGGATGAGACTCACACACCAGTATCTGGAAGGCTCCCCTCATGATTCCTACACTCAGGCACGATTGAGCACCACTACTGTAGAACAGGGGTTCTCCCACTTAAGTAGGAATCAATCATCTACAGGGTTTGTTGTGTGCCACTCTCGGAGTTTCAGCAGACCTGAATTGAGGTCTGAGGATTCATATTTCTAACAAGTTCCTAGGTGGTGTGGATGCTGTGGGTCCAAGGACCATGCTAGGAGAACTTCTGATGTGGAATGGGCAGGACTCAGTAGTTAATTAGCTATTACTGTGTATATATGTCTCGGCTGTTTGAGGGTGGGGGGTAGGAAGAATTAATTATAGGTGATGGACATTCTGACCCTGAGTAAATGACAGAATAGAGGTGCCATTCAAAGAGTCACAGATGTGGAAGAAAACAGGTGTTTGTTTTGAATGAGAATATTGAGAGAATAGACCATGAAAAATAATGTTTTGTGGGGGCCATTATAAATATGGGAATAGTAAGAAGAGGGAGCCAGTAAGAAGTAGAGAATAGGAGACATCAGAAACATAGAAGGAGAACCAGAACAACACAAATGTCTAGGGGGAGAAAAAGGTCAAGGCTAGCTCTACTAAGAATATCACAAAAATGTAACCTCTGAGATACTACCAAACCCAGTGAACACAGAAACCTTGAGGTCCCACACTTTCCTTATCTGCTCTTTCCTATCCTTCACAAAGAGAGGTCACATTCAGAATGATAACCCTGGAGGCTTAAGGTTTTTAGCACAAAAAACAGAGGGATCTGTATCCCTCATGCTGCACTTACTAAGGAAATAAGGATACTACCATATGACAGAAAGATTTTCCAGCTTTGAGGGTTGAGACAAAAAGAGCTTTTCACCTAATCTGGATAAGGGCAGAGCATCAGTGCTCAAGGAGTTAAGCCACTGGCAGTGGTCAAGAATTTGCAATGAACCAGGTAGTGGTCTAATGCTGCACACTGATCCTGCTCATGGTGTGGTTCATGGACCAGTAGCATCAGCATCACTTGCTAGAAATGCAGACTGTCACCCACACCAGACCTACTGAAACAGAATCTGCATTTTTAACAAGATCCCCAGGTAACAATTAGAGCTTGAGTAGCATTGCTTTTAGGCATCCTGAACTCATTTAACTTACTCAACTCTAAGAGGTAGGGACAATGAGGAGGGAGGTGAGTTACAAAGAGGCGAAAATATTTGCACAGAGTCAGAGAGCTAATGGGGCAGAGCAAAGATCTAAACCCAGACAATCTAGATCCATAGTCCTGGATCTAATTGAGGTTGTTACACCAACCCTCAAAAAACTATGACAATGGCCCTCAGCACCCTCCCCACCATCTCTGTAAACTTCCATCCACAGTGGCTCTTGTCCAATGCTTCTAAGGTACATGTCGTCCCCTTTGTACTCGGATTCTACCTCCCAACCCCTGTGTGTTAATATTCTCATCCCTTAGATCTCAGCTAACAGTCACCTCCTCGAGAGGACCGTTTCCGACACCCTAAGACGTGGTATTCCACTCTCACAGAATCATGTATTTTTCCCCCATGATCATCTGTAGTTAGGAATATATGCGCTTTTTTTTTTTTTTTTTGGCTTGGCTCAAACTCCTGGAGGGCAAATGCACTCCTGTTTTGTACATCCCAGAACCCCAGGGCCTAAGACCAAGCCCTGCATGTAGCAGCAATGCAATCATTGCCTGCAGAAATGTGCTTAGGAATGACTTTTGAATCAAAGGTGTGTCTTACCCATATTAGTATGACCTGTAGTGACAATCAGAACCAAACACTCTCACCTTCCACGTTATTAAGAAACCTGGTGAGGTGAAAGAGCAGACATGATCATTCAAAGGTAATGTACACTTTGTGGCTGAATCGGAACCATCCAGGCAAGGCTCCATCTGCCACAGACATTCAGGACCTCCTGAAGTTAGGAGAACCCTTTGAACATATTTCCACTTCCTAGAATCACGAGCCTGTACTTTCCCTCAGCCTTTGAGACAGCAGAGGAAAGTCAGAGTGGCTCAGGTGAGGCCTCTCCATGTTGGGAGGGTAGCTCTGGAGGGAAAACATTGGCTGTTCTAACCTACAAATCCTATAACTAAACAGAGTCCATTCATCCTGAGAGCTGCTCATCAGGTACCTTTCAGAGGCTCTGATTTCCCTTGAATGACAGAGAATAAGCCTTGATTTCAGTGAATGGCTCTGCCGTAATAATCCTGCCTGAGAAAAGCATGGATTGCAAGGCCACTTTAAAAATATGTTCCACTGTAATTTTGTATTTCATTTTCCCAAATACTCTTGCTCCTATGGATAGTTCCTATACCTTGTGTTCTCATATTATATTAACATAATTAAGCTAACTAGGCCTTAATGTTGCTACTCTTGTGAAATAACAGCAAAGGGGCTTGAGAAAAATGCTGCAGATATACTTTCTTAAAGAGATGGTTAGATTTAATTTCAACACTTTTGGAAAATATTGAACGACAGTAATCAGCTTTAAGCTTAACCAGGTGACAGGCCCGACTACAGATGATAGGGATGAGGGTTTCTCAGTGTAGAATAGCTGCTCACTCATTCTCCAGGCATTTCTTCAGTGTCTCTATCACATGACTCAATGATACCGCTACAGGCTCAATTACTCAATTTTCTTCTGGTGTTTTTGGCCTGAATTGACATGTGTTACTTCAAGCTCAGCCACAAATGAGGAATCCTTAGGTCAACTTTATGGCTTAGACCTGAGCTTCTCCAACTCTCAAATACATAGGGGTCATCTAGAGGCCTTGTGAAAAATTCAATCAGGTGTGACCTGGGAAGCTTTAATTTCTAATAAGCTCCCAGGTAATACTGATGCTCCTGGTCCATACATAACACTGTGGGGAGCAAGGTGTTAGAAAACAAAATGAAACTGATTCTGTGGTTTAAAATGAAACTCAGCACCCTTGTAAGCCAGAAGCATTGCCTAAATGTTGCTTTGTGCCAGGGCTATGATGAATGTAACCCTACCCACCAGCATTTGGGCAGAAACAATCCAGAGAAATGAATTACTCCCAGAGGGTATCTGTTTCACTCAGGAAACAAACAGACCTTCTGTCCAATCTAGAACTGTCTTATGCAAATCTAGAATCTTGGAATTTCCAGAATTCTTCTTTAAAAATATTTATACTGAGCACATAGGGAAGTGTTTAGAAGTATCTAGAATAGGTTTGAGCATATGCTGATCCTTCTAAAACTGAATTAAAAGCAACATGGTCCAATAATGATGTAATAGCTGTTTGGGTTAAAATGGAAAATACTGGGACACCTGGATGGCTCAGGGTATGATCCTGGAGTTTAGGGATCGAGTCCCACATGGGGATCCCTGAGGGGAGTCTGCTTCTCCCTCTGCCTATGTCTCTGCCTCTGTGTGTATGTGTCTCTCATGAATAAATAAATAAAATCTTAAGATGGAAAATACTCTCCAAACACAATATAAAAATACTCTTCAAACACAATATGAAAGCAAAATATAACAGTTTGTTTCAGTTAAATAATGTATATCATAGAAAAGATTAAGAAAACAACTGTTAGAGCTAATTATTGCTTAAAGTGGCAGCAGAGGTAAAGAAGTGGTTCATTTTGTGGGGGAAGTGGTTTGTTCCTTCTGTGCTTCCCCCACGTTGTATGTGTCTCTTTGACTTCTCTTCTCTACCCTTAACCCCAGGCTCTTGGTAGTCTTGCACCTGAGAGGGAAATACCAGCAGATAAACTGAGAATAAGCAAATGAGAAAAATGGAGAGAATGATTTCTGTTCCTTTTTTAAAAAAACATCCCTTAAACCTTGATTTTCAAAAATGAAAAGAGTACAAACAGAATTATGAAGATCATTTAGTTTAGTTAAAAATAGGTCTTTGTTGAAGCCAAGGAGAAGGAGGTAGACCCCCATACCAAGCAAGTCTTTTGTCCATTTGGATACTCAGTGTTGGAGGATGTTGTCAAGAGAATGTAACCACCAGTTGACCCAGGAGCTGGACCTGGGCAGTCAGAGGCTCCTCAGCCCCTCCCCTGGCTTTGGAAGATATGTTCTGTCCACTATTCTCATAGTGGGAGACGTTTTCAAGGATGCACCCTTGAGAGAACAATGTGTTGTTGAGACCATCTGGACAGTATATGTGACTGAACCCAGTTAGGCCTCGATATAAACTTTTAAGATTCTTGCAGGCCAGTATAGAGACCTACTCATCTTGCGGCTGCTCAAGACAACCCTTATATGTAAGTTCTCTGGATCATTACACTTGTCACCTCCCAATCTAGAGTGGTCTGCTTCTTTCTTTGGTCTCTCCTTGCTTTCTTTCTACAGGGACCAGCTTTTAAACCAGCACTCAGAAAACTTTCATTGACTAATCCTGACATGATGACTAGAAAATAGATGTACAATAATTTCATTAGGAAACTATGATTAACATCATTCAAAAGCATAGTTCACATCTAACCAAACACATCTACTTCTTTCCACAGGAAAACTATTCTAGTATATATTCCCAAATCTGCTGTGATGATATTTATCTACTACATAGTGGAATGTTACAGAAGAATCCAAGAACTTGAAGCCCAGATTGGTAATGGGACTTGTCCATTTTCACACAACTGATCTTTAAAGAACTGGGTTTAGAACTTAGATTTCCTGAACATTTCTCAATTTAGTCTGCAGTGTTTTATCCCATGCTATCTCATCAATCATTTTTCCTGATGCCAATTTTTAAAACACCCAAGCTTGTCTGGCACAAAATCCCCTGTCTGAAAACCCTGGGCCACTTTATAGGCTTCCCACTTGCTGTTGATCCTGGAGACTCACCATGGTTTGTTCAGAGTTGCTGTGAAATGATATTAAAGATGAAATCATGTGCCAGTGAGGAATTTGCTAAACAATCTGTAGCAGGTTCCATGGTAGTTAGAGGGTAGGAGTTTGCCCAGACTGGAAGTTGTACTCTCTTGTGGGTGAATAAGAGAAGTGAGAAGAGAAGAGTAAGAGAAGAGAGGCTTCATTTCACCATTTTAGGGGCTGGTGATCTGACTGAACAGGAACACTACTGTGAAAGGTCAGCAGTGGTCTTTATTTATTTTTTAATTTTTTTAAAAGAATTTATTTATTTATTCATGAGAGACAGAGAGAGGGAGAGAAAGGCAGAGACACAGGCAGAGGGAGAAGCAGGCTCCATGCAAGGAGCCCGACGTGGGACTCGATCCCGGGTCTCCAGGATCAAGCCCTGGGCAGAAGGCAGGCGCTAAACCGCTGAGCCACCCGGACTGCCCAGCAGTGGTCTTTAATGTGGATTTGAGATGGCTTGAGAATTAGGACACTAGATTTTCCTCAGTATAAAGCCTGTTGCTACAAAGAGTGATGCAAGGTATCATAGGACCTAGTCTACTATTGTGATTAAGGGTATAAATTTTGGTATAGACGGACATGGATTTAAATCCCAGCTCCAACATGTACTACCTCGGGGACCTTGTAGAAGTCATTTGACTTCCTGGTCTTTAGTTTCCTTACCTATCAAATAAGAATACAAATATTCCCCTGACTCATAAACTCGTAAAAATAACATGGTGTGTATAAAACACCAGTACCACTTAGTACACAATGAGAACATTCAATAAGGTAGCAATGTTTTCCCCTAATAAGAGAGAATCAGAGGGTGTCTTGTTGGCTCAGGTCATGATGACAAGGTCCTGAGATTGAGCCCTACATTGAGCCCTGCATCAGGCTCCCTGCTCTGTGGGGAGTCTGCTTCTCCCTCTGCCCTTCCCCCTGCTTGTGTGGCTCTTTCTTTCAAATAAATAAACAAACAAACAAATAAATAAATAAATAAAATCTTTTAAAAAAAGAGAGAGAATCAGAAAGGTAAACCTAAATCAAAATATCCTAAGATCCTGACATGGATATCTTATAAGATTTCAGAATAAATCAGAGAAAGAGATCTATAGAACCATTTTTCTTGGAAATTTCTAAAAATAATGTTAGTCCCCACTCTCCGTGTTGGCTTAAGTTGCCCTTCCACTGAGATTGGAACTAAATAATCAATGGCAACATCCTCCGAGCCTGGAAATGTACCCAAAGAAACACTGCCCTTTATTAAGAAACAGGAAAGTCTTTCTTTGCACCTGTTCTTAAGTGTAGTATATTGAAGCACAGATAATTCAGTTAAACATCTGTTCGTAGGCATCATATTAATGAAATTTAACAGGGAGGACAGGCTGCAGGGGAATCAAACCTGCTTCATTTATTTCTCATCATTTGCCATGGACTGCATTTGTCTGCTTCTTCTTTACCTGTGCCTTTCACTGTGGTAAAAATAAACAACTGAGGACATGAACATTGTTACTCTCTTAGAATTAGCCAGATGGAAAAGTGAGGTCACGATGACCTATCATGAGAAATACCACCTGCCAACACCTGAGCCACTTGAATAATCATGGAAAGATTTCTTGGAGTCCAGAGTAGTTCTTGCTTAAGGATTTTGAGTGCCTTATTGGTTTTATTCAAGAGCCTCGTTTTAGCAAGATGGTATGTATTTAATTTAAAAATTCAGTCTGGCCACATTGGATTAATTTATGCGGTGATATGTAGGTTTACTAAGGGAAGAAAAACAGAAAAAATGACTCTAAACCAAAAACACTTTATAGAAATCTGGAGAATGTAGAAAGCACCTTTAAAAAAATCATGCCACAGAGGTTTGAAAAGTGATGATAATTGACTCTAAACCAAAAACACTTTATAGAAATCTGGAGAATGTAGAAAGCACCTTTAAAAAAATCATGCCACAGAGGTTTGAAAAATGATGATAAATGACTCTAAACCAAAAACACTTTTTTTTAAACCAAAAACACTTTATAGAAATCTGGAGAATGTAGAAAGCACCTTTAAAAAAATCATGCCACAGAGGTTTGAAAAGTGATGATAATTTTGTGATATTACAGTACTAATGTACAAATCAATCAATAGGCTAATCAATGATGTGAACACTATCTACAAAGAATCAGATTAGGTTGGGGTGCAAGAATAAATATAGAAGCAACACAGGACATGACCTTTGTGCCTAATCTGGGATATAATAATGGAGATAATTAAAGATGTTAATGACAAATACACTTAGAGAGTTCATATCACATAGATGTAGGAATTGTAGATTTTGTCATCTTTTCTACAGTTTTTGAAAACGTGTATATGTTTCATTTCTTCTGTAGTGTCCTAAGCTGAGTCCTGCTTTTTCCATACCAGCTTTATTTGAGCCTCTGTTTGGAATTCCATACCAGTCAACTTTCCATGTCCCTGCCTCTCTGGATCACCTAGTCAAGAAAATCATGTTTATCAGAAGTTCTAAACTGTTCGGTGCTCAGGATGACTCAAGTGTCTTAATTAACATTTGGAAGATGCCTTTCCAATTGTCAGAACTGTGTCTGGCTACTTCTTTCTGCCAATCAGTGTTTATGCATTTTCAGACTGTCTCTAAGAACTGACCTACTGCTTTCTTCATGTCAAGAGATTGCCAATTCCTACTCTCATTATCCAGCCTGTGCTAGTTAGTTTGCGTTTTTCCATAACTCCTGCTTCCCAGGCCCATCAGTAGCATTTTCTACCATGAAAATTTTCCATGTTGATTTGGGAAGGATGGTGACCCAAGTACAGCAGAGGAAAGCAAAATGAATTCGAGGGCCATAACACATGAGTACAAACTTTCCCCTCAAATCACGTACACTAGACGTTCTCAAACTTTACCACACATCAACATTGCAGGGACACTCTTTGAGAACCAGTGCCACATTTGAATCAAAATCATTTCCAAATAACATGTAATCCAAACAAAAGGCTGTCTCATTTTGCTCTGTGACAAGGAGTTCTTAACTTAGAAGTTAGAACTAAGGAGTTAAGGAGTTAAGGAGTTCTTAACTTAGAAGTCCTTGGAGACACTTCGATCAGATTCAAGGTATCCATGGTACTTATTGCACAAATTATATTTTATGTTACATTCCCATGGATGAGATTACCTCTGGATGCTTGAGAGGGCCCATTGCTCTCCGAAGAGACTCAAAGTATTCATTTTTCCCAAACAGCTTCTACAACTCCCACTGATGCCATGCAGAGAGAGTCAAGCCAGCAGCACATTTGAGGAGACATTGACATTAGAATACACTAGAATAGGGCTCTACAGTTTATAGAGCTGGCATATAATTCTCCTGTTCTTTTTATGGTTAATAGAATAATTTTATTACTACACTGGTCTTTGTGATCAATTACTCCATTCTTCTATGATTACTCACTGACCCCTACCAAGATGTAGATCTATTAACCAATCAGCAAAAAAGTTTAGATGGAGCTCCAATTATAGGCTTAGTGTGGTGTTGACTCAATGAGGAACCCAGAAATCTCAGAGTCCTTGCTCACAAGATAACTCTGGGTGAGGTTGCCGACATATATCACTCTTAAGCTCAGTGAGAATAAGATCCTTGCTTATCTTACCCCAAATTCTGTCTCGTAGGCCTAGAAAAGCCCCTAGTAAATCATAGGAGCACAACCAATTATTAAATGAGTGAATGAAAAACCTCAGGGGTTTATTTTGTAAATGCCATAATAACATTGCCAGGTAAACGAAATATTCACCGTGGCCGATTGGACAAAGCTCTTACACCTGGAGGGTACTGCTGAATGAAGGAAACAAGGGACCCAACTAATAATGCCTGTGAATAATCTGCAAACTTGCCTCAATAGGGAAAACAAATCGAAACTTAACTATGACACAGTTTCCAACCTTTCTTTACACCAGATGTTTGGCATAGGTAATAACTGAGGTAAAAGACTGTAGTCTGGGAAGATCACTTCTCCACTCCATCCTTTTCTGTGGCAAGTGATAATGTTGATGGCAACAGATTCAGGTAACAAAAAGCAAGCTACCCAACCACATATATTCAGCATGCCTCCTTCAGTAAGTGTGAGGCAGGCGAGCCCTTACCTAGATTTCAAGCTGATGAATCATCTGTCTAGTTTCAGTAAACCTCAAGGGACTGCTCGGCTTTGTAAAGCTGAAACCCTGTCAGCCTCTGGATGCATTTGAACAAGGACAACATGTTAAAAGGAGTCAGGTTATGAGGTTTCCTGAGGAATCCCTACTTTCTGAGTGCATGAAGTCCTCTTTCAATGCACAAAAAAAGAGCCTTTTAACTAAAAAAAAAAAAAAAAAAAAAAAAAAAAAACCGAGAAAGTTCTTTTTAAATCGTGTATAGATGCTGACTATACCAGATACATTAACAGAAATATTCATGATTTCCTATATTAGGCCATCCATTTATCCAAACTGAGGTCCTTCCTATTCCATTATCTCCATGGAAGCACACACACATAGCCTTATATGTATTAGAAGAAAGAAAATTCCTCCTTCTTGGGAAACACCTGTCTTGGGAGTTCTTGGTTGTAGCATCTGAGCATGCACAGGGTCGAGCATACAAATGGTGCAGTGACTCTTTTGGAAGTCACATTTGTCCCTGAAACTTCAGTCACCTGGAGACTGCATGCCTCATTGCCTGCAGCAGCTCAATCCTGACAGTGGAGAATGAGTTTAGAAATCTCATTTGAGCAACAAAATTTGAATTAAGAGTTTAAACAGCACAATATATTTAATGTTGAAATGATCTTTTTTTTTTTTTTTTTTTTTTTTGCAATTTTTGCTGACTGTGGAGTTCTTTCTTTTTTTGCTGTTGGGCTCTTATAATCTTGGTTTGGTTTAGATTTTGTCACGAAAAAGGGAGATAACAGGATTCAGTAAAATAGTACATCAGTTGGCTCCATTTCCCTATTTTTACACACAGAAAATTTCTGCTTCTTTTGCTATGCTAACACACTTACACATAATTCCTGGAATCCCTACTACATTCATATCCACTGCTTTCAGACACACACTCACAGGGCACCAAAACACAAAATCTCTACACGTCAAAATCAAGCCAGGCTGAAGATGTAAATAGGTGGATATGGCACCAGGTGGATGTGTAATCAGTAATAAGAAATACATTGAGCCCCATAATGAAAAGAAATCCCCCAAATTGTTCAGGACTCCCCCTCCCCCTTCCATTCACTGATTTATTAACCCTGAACAAAGATGTAATTGCAGGGTCTCAGAAACAACTTTTTTTTTTTCTTTTTTCTTTTTTTTTTTTTTTTTTTCCATTTTTGGCATTTGTTTTGTTTGGCTTTGAATTTCTTAATATCTAGTCATACCATTCATGGCCTGTTTTCTTCACTCAGTTGCCCATCTTCCCCCCTCCCCTCCGAGAAATGAAAGAAGCATTAGCTTCTGAGTCTTAAGGATGAGACCTCTGCATTTTCTTTGCTTGTTTAGGGCAAGAAATGAAGTGCTGCCTCTTTAATTGGCAGAAGCATGCAGGAGGAGCATACCTTTAATTTAGTGTTGGGATACCTCACTTGCACCCTGGCTGTTGTCTTATTGGAGACGGCAGCCTGCCTGAGATCCTCTAGCACTGAAATAATATCATCCAGCACGCATTTCTTATCCTGATTTTTCAACACACACAGATGGGAAAAAGTATAATTATAGCCCTTGTGGTTCACCTTCATTTCCAGCACGGCTCGGTGGGTCTGCAGGATCCCCTCAGCCTGGAGCAAAATATTGTCCCCGGGTGGGGAGAGCAGGATCACCCTGCCATACCTCCCAGGGGTGTGTAAGTCCGAATAGAGCTGGCTTTTGGACTGGTCCAGGGGGAAAAGGCTGCTGGCCAGGCTGCGCTCGATCTTGGCCAGGCTGTGGCTGGGAGCGACCAGGCGCTCCAGGTCGCCCTCGGGCTGGAAGCGGTTGAGCGCGCTGAGGCCGAAGGTGATGGTCAGGACTGCGGGCACGGTGAGGAAGAAGACGGGGTGCCGGCTCACGCACAAGCCCAGCCTGTGGCAGAACGACTGGAGCCCTCTGCGAAGCACCTGCCGCAGCATCCTCCACCAGATCCAGCTCGCAGGCGCTCCCGGCCGTCTTAAAAAGCACATGTGACATGTGTAAGCGCCTGGCTACCCCCGACTCCCCGTCCCCCCCCGCCCGGCTCCGGGCCAGCCCCCTTCCCCAGCCCCGCCGCCTCGCCTCCCCCCTCCCCGCGTTCACCCCGGCCACTCCGCCTGGTCTCTCCCCGGCCCCACCTCCATGCGCTCCTACTACTCTTTCAAACACTGCAGCAAGTTGCAGCAAGGCGGGCAAACGCCGGCCGCGCGCGTGGGGGCCCGCGGGGCCCACGGGCCCGGCCTCCCCGGCCCCCGCCGCCGCCCGCGCCCTCTCACCGCATGAGCAGGCTCCCTGGGTCTAGCCCTTCATCTCGGTGCTGCAGTCCCCCGGCCTCCCTCGCTGGAGGTGGTTCCGCGCGGAGCGTCCCACAGATGTGGATTCCCTCTCCGTCCTGACGGGGTTCGGTGTCTAACTGAAACCATGTGCCTCGGTGTTGTAAGAAGCAGACATGTGCCCCATAAGGGGCGGGGGGGGCGGGGAGGAGACAGACTAGAAGGGAGGGAGCCGAGTGGGGGGGGCAGCTAAGCTTTGCTTTTTTTTTTTTTTTTTTTTTTTAAGATGCTGGCAGTTATTTTTAGAGTTTTGTTTTCCCTCTTCCCTCCTGGCTGGAGTGAATGGAGGAGGAAACGGGTGAAGGTGCTGCCGGCCCATTGGAGCAATGGCAGTTAGAGGCTGGGGTGGGGGGGCGTGGAGGGAGGGAGCTCGAGGGCTCCTGGAGGCGAGCAGCGCTTTTGCCCCCATAGGGAAACGGTGCCCTCGAATTCTGCTTTCCAGCCGAAGACAAGGGAGCAGAGAGGATGATGCTGCATTTTTAACATACCACAAAGCATGCAAGGGATTTCCTTGCAACACCTTCCACGCTGTCATTCCACAGACTAGTAGGCTGCAGCCCAGGGCTGCCAGAGACCCCATCTGTTGGTGGTGCGTTGGGGCTCTCCGGATTCTTCCCTAGCTCTGGTGATTGGAGAGGAGGCATTTGCCAATAGCAGTCTAGCCTGTGGCTTGGAGTGTGTGTGTGTGTGTGTGTGTGTGTATCCAACGCTCGCGTGTTGGTAGTGAAGATCCACAGGCAATGTGTGGTTTCCCATAAAATATTACATTTACTTTCTGTGCTTGTGAAGTTTAGGACAAAAAGTTCTTAAAACTGATTTCAGTTCCCTTCCCCCATTCTCCTTTCCATCAGGTTTACTCTGATGCGAAGTGGACCAAGAAGCTAATCTTTCTCTTGTGAGTGCTAGTCCAGAAACAAACATTTTGGGACCTCTATCACACTGTTTTTGCCTGCGGAAAGAGGACTAGAAGGCTCTAGATGGCTAGGGGGAAAACACACTGGAGTCATTTGATAATGTAAAACAGTAGTCCACTTCACCCCAGAGGAAAGAAGACTCCTAGGGGTACAATTCCTCCCTCAGTACCCACCACTATGAAGGCGACAAAGTCTCACCTGCAGACCCCATCGAATTCGGAAACTTTTACATTAATAGATGTGCATGTGTACTTTATTTTTTACTGATTGGACCTTTCACAAAACCCAATGTTCTGGAAAACATGAAGAAGTCTTGAAGACAAGTGCTAAATTTGGTGGTGAACTGGAGACCTGCCTTCCAAAGCTTCTGTTCTTTTTGCATTGACTTCATGGAGAAGATGGAGTTTCAAAAGATGATTCATTCACACTTTCTTAATCTGGGTGAAAGGACCTGTTCTTCATCAGATACTTAGAGATGTGCCCATCTATGCATACAAAGAAGCTGAAGGACTCATCCTCTTAAAAGATGCCTTTGATGTTTGCTAGTGAAATCAGTTTTTCAGTTAGGAGGCCAATGAGACTGCAGAGAGCTCTATAACAGGGGCAGCGCTTAAGAGTGATAGCTTAAAGGTGGTGTTATATACAAGATTAGAGACACATTCCAGCCTTTAAAATTGAAAGTGATCTTGGTGACCATTCATTTTGCATCCCCACCGAGGGCAAGAACAGCTTCTATAATATTCTTGATGGTTCTCCAACCTATCCCATGCTTCTGTATGAGATTTCTTTTTTATTCTCATTCTATTATATTCCACTTACTATTCTATTTACTCAACATTTTTTAAAAAAGATTTTATTTATTTATGTGTGAGAGAGAGCATGTGAACAAGTTGAGGGGAGGGGCTGAGGAGAGGGAGAAGCAGACCCCCACTGAGATAGGAGTCTGACTCAGGGAAGGGGGGGCTCAATCCCAGGACCCTGAGATCATGACCTGTGGTGATGGCAGTTGCTTAACTGAATGATCCACTTGTATGCCCCTCAATGCTTTTATATTAGTATGGACTAATGGATATTTAGACATATTTCTATTGTGTTTGGGTTATAACTCAATACTACTTTATTTTGTTGCTCAGATTGTTCCAACTCTGTCCATTAGTTTCTGTCTCCCTTTGACATAACCCATTATTATGTGCTTTTTAAAAAAAATAATATTGTTCTTTCTTGTACTGTAAGATAATCCAAGCTTGTCTTTTATCTTTTCTGCCCAGTATTAGCCATTTCTCTAATTTCTCTAACCAGCCCTGGTTTGTTTGATTAGACAATGGTATTAGAAACAAAAATCTGGGTGCTAAATGTGCTGCTTGCTGTTGTGGTGTTATCACTTCTAAGCCTTTCCAACTGACAGCAAGAAAATACATGACTGTAAAGATCTTCCTCAACTTATGCTGGGGATTCATCCTAATAAGCCCATGGTAAGTTGAAATTATTGTAAGTTCAAAATGCATTTAATACACCTAAACTACCAAAATTATAGCTTAGTCTAGCCTACCTTAACATGTTCAGAAGCCTTACATTGGCCTATAGTTGGGCAAAGTCATTTAACATAAAGCCTTTTTTTAAGACAGAGTGAGTTCACATATGAGGGGCACGGGGGCAGGGGGTGTACAGAGTGAGAGGGTAAGAGAGAATCTTAAGCAGGCTCCATCCATATGGAGCCTGACCACAGGCTCTGTCTCACAATCCTGAGATCATGACCTGAGCCAAAGTCAAGAGTCAGCTATCAACTGACTGAGCTACCTAGGCAGCCCAACATAAAGTCTATTTTATAATAAAGTGTGAATATCTCATGTAATTTATTGAATATCATCCTGAAAGTGAACAATAGAATAGTTGTAAATACATCGGTTGTTTACCCTCCTGGTTGCATTGGTGACTGGGAGCTGTGGCTCAGCACCATTGCCCAGCATCAGAAGAGATTGTCTTACTGAATATGGCTTGCAAAATTTGAGGTCTGGTTTCTATGGAATGCTTGCACAGCATCATCAAGTTGAAAAATCCTATGTTGAGCCATTGTAAATTAGGGACTGTCTATATATTAATTTGTGCATTTGTGTATCTATAAATATTTCTTTACATGGCTCTCTATACTAGGTTAAATATGAGTTTTTACGTATGTCTCTGACTCTAATCTATTGCCACATGGATCATTCAAGCCTCTTTCCCATGCTTACCTATAACCTCCCACGTCAACAATGACAAACTGGTTCAGTAGGTGATTTTTAAATCTCTTTTGTATGGTGAAAACATATTTTTAACAGAAAAAAATTAAGGGAAAGAAGAAAAGCATGGTTCCTTAATTTTCATGCTATGAAAAGCTAATGTCAAATACTATTATAGATTCATTAGGAAGATAAAGTATATGCTCAAAGAAGGGAAGAGATAGCAACATTCCAGATTAACCTACAGGAAGTTACTTTGCACTAAAATATCAGTGAATATCAATCACATGATAGTTTTAGCTAACCTGATTTAAAATAAAGCTTAATATAAAGCTGAAAGCAGTGCATTTAGAGGCCAGTCAGTAACAACACAAGAATCTGTGCTGTTTAGTTCACCTAGGATTAGTCTTTTCTGTTATGTGTTGGTCAATATCAGTTCTCAAGACTTGGAACCAGTTGGAATTTATCCACTTGGCATTTTGAAGGATAGGACAGCAGAGGAACATGTATTTGCACACAAAATAGCTGAGTTCTAGGCCATTTCCACAAGTTACTTTCTGGGTGTTTCGGGCGAGACGCCGAACTCTCTGATCCTGTTTCCTTATTTATACACTTGGATATGTGATTATGTTCTTTATCTACTGGTCAATTCATTCATATCGCCATTCACCAAAACTCTGTAGTTCTTGTTTCGTTAACTAAGGCATAATGTTAGTGATTGCACCAAATAAACCTCTAAATGTTAGCGGTATAACACAATACAAGTTTATATCTTGTTCAAGGTATAGCCATGATGACTAGTTCTGCTTAGCGGGAAGAGGTAGACCTCAGTTCCATGGGTCATTCATCCACCTTTAGCTCCTGGCTTCCAAGGGCATTCCTGAGGTCATTCCTAGCCAGCCAGCTGCAAGGGGGGACAGAGCCCAGAAGAGCCCACCAGAGAAGTGCTTCTGGCTCAGTCTGGAATGGCATACCTCCCTTCCTCTTACAGCCTAAGATTAGAATTTAGTCGCAGGAGAGGCTGAATAATGCAGCTTTACACAGAACTCACTCTACCACAGCCATCTCAAGCAATGCTGGCTTTGGGGCTTTTTAGAAAATGCTCACTGAGCTTCGTCTGTGGCTTTAAGGAGTTTGCATTGCGCCTACCCACATCTCTTAGTCAGGCCTCTTGTATCTAGGAAGGGCATACCTGAGAGACACAGTTTTCAAGGCAGTTTTGGTCTTTATCATTTTGGATATTTCCAGCTGCAATTGGTTTAAACAGTAAGGACATTTCTTACCTCCTACAACAGAATGTCTGGAGAAATGGTAATTATAGAGCTTGTTATTTTAGAGGTTCAGCTTGTCATTAAGAGCCTAAGTCCTCTTCCTCATTCTGCTTTGCCCATCCCTGGAGCATGCGCTTTTTGCTTGTGCTTGCTCACGGACCACAAAACAAGGCAAAACTAGATCCTGGGGAAGAAGGTGCCTCTTTCTATGCATCTCATCTGAGAGCGAAGAGGCCTTTCCCCAAAAGATCTCCAATGGCTTTCCTAAGTCTTATTTCTCATGCCCCTGTCTAAATCTCATGCCCTGGTGAGAGGAATGGTGGTGCAGTAATTGGCTTAGGCCAATCTGGACTCAGTGTGGGGCTGGGAATGGAGCCAGCCTCCTCTCTGAGAACATCGCCATGTGGGAATTTATGTGGGGTTTACTTTGTTAGTTTGTTTTGTTTTGTTTTAAACAAAAGTTTCTTTAGGAAGTATTATAATGTGATGGCAGAGATGTTTGGATATTGGGCAGCTGACATTAACCTTGGGTGTTGAGTTTTTCTGCTTGGAGCAAATTAGTTTTTGGAAACCAGACTTTTTGAATGGAGAATAGACACATAATCTGACAAAGGAATTGTTTTTCTGATTTGTAATCCATTTATATTAATAGCTTTATAGTATGACACAGAGGAATTCCAATGATATTTGATATTTGAAAAATTACCTTTATTTTAATAAGGTACAGATAAGTATGATTCTTTGGGAAAATCCACTACTTCTGATTACCATTTCTGTATGGGTAGGAAATGACTAGCTGGTAATGGCTGAGGAGTTTATGCAAACATCTTGTTTTACTAAAAGCTATAAGAAGTTTAGATAGGATTTTCATTATTTGATAACCTATAATTCATCATATATAAGACTGTGTATCAAATGTGGCTTAGAGGTTCAGTCTCATTGTCATGTTGCACGCTGCATGCTTAGAACAGAAAATAAGCATAATTTTCAATCCAGTAGTAAAATACCTGCCCTATGTATCCAAAAAATGAACAAAGTAGGGTAGGCATCCATTATTATACCATTTATAAATAAATCCTCAGTATTAAATTTTTTCCAGAACTAGTATTGTCCTATGGTGAAATTTAAGAGTAAGTTCTGGTGAAGATATCAAACAATTAAGATTCTGTTTTTGTCTTAGCTTTTACTTGGGTTCTCCTGCTTCACATCTGTAACAACCTGGTCAAATCATTGCATGTCAATATGCCTTATTCACATCTGTAAACTAAAACAAAGTAATAAAAATGGACTAAGTGATCATTATCTTACCTTTCCTCTGTGATTCCATAATCTTCTAGAATGACAATCCTGAGGTTCATTTGCTAGATTTGCTACATTTTAACAAGGGCAAACTTCTATTCTGTGCTGGTGTCCCAGCCTTGCTTTCCTGTTTACTCTTTGCACAATGTCAAACAGAGGGTCACTGAGGGCTGGGAGTGGCCCAGCACAGGGGAGCATGCAAGCTTTGGTGTTGGTCTGGTAAAAGATAGAGAGGCTGGAAAAATACTTGGAAAATTGTGGCCACAGGGGAATAGCTGGTCTGAAGATGAAAAGACTGCCTGCCAAAATATAGTTCGATGCAGAGACTTATTGGACAATGTACAAAGATGACATGCTGCTTTGTACACATTCCATTTTCAATCATTTAAATAAAAATGTTCTAATTTGGGAAGAAGTAAATCATACTTTTTTTTAAATCATCTTTTAATTTTTGTCTTACATCCAGATATAATACAGGTCAATCAGTTAGCCCTACAAAAAAAAAAAAAAAAAAAAAAAAAAAAAAAACCTGAAGGATTTCCCTGTTTTATTCTTTCCCTTTTGTCTTCCTTCTTGCCTTCCTTCCAGTAATAATTCTTTTTTTTCTCAAGTGTTCCTAGCAAGGCCTTCCTGAAATAACTCTCAAAAATATATCTCTTTCTTC
The DNA here is from genome assembly GCF_003254725.2 of Canis lupus dingo. Lineage (NCBI taxonomy): Eukaryota > Metazoa > Chordata > Mammalia > Carnivora > Canidae > Canis > Canis lupus. The sequence continues at coordinate 16,245,731 of NC_064254.1, forward strand.
TGGTTGAACTCAGGATACTTCTCCCATATTGTTTGTTATATAGTTACACATTTTCCAAAAAAGCGTGGGCCCATAATCAAATCAAATTGTCAGTTATCGAGCTGGGATTTTAGTGGTGTTACTGCACCCAGCGAGGAACCTGCTCCTAAAGGACCAGTTGCTCATTGATTTCAGGCCTTTTGGTGGAAATGCATCCTATTTCTTGACAAGGCAGTTCTCCCATCAGATCCTGGAAAATAAAGAATTTTATGAAGCCAATTGTTGTATGGAAGTGAGCATCAGATTCGCTATGGAAGAGATACTCTAATAGGAAAGCATTAGGGATGTCGCCCCATGTTACAACTCCACATTTATTGCTGCATCATCAGATACCAAAGCTGATACCATTATAGACAGCAACAGAAGGTAACGCTCCCTAGCTCTGGTCACAGCAGTCCTTGACTCATAGCATCAGAGAGAAAGAGATTCATAAGTACGGAGAAAAGGACTTGGGGAGAGGCAGAAGGGTCTCGTAAACATGGTCTATTCCAGGAGGGAGGAGGATTGTACCACTGACATTGCTAAAATGACAATGCATGGGGATAATAAAAAGCAGACCAGATTTTATTTTTATTTTTAAAATTTTTATTTAGTTTTAAGATTTTATTTTCTTATTCATGAGAGACACAGAAAGAGAGGCAGAGACATAGGCAGACAGAGAAGCAGCCTCCCTGCAGGGACCCTGATGCGAGACTTGATCCCAGGACCCTGGGATCATGACCTGAGACGAAGGCAGATGCTTAACCACTGAGCCATCCAGGCGTCCCAGCAGACCAGAGTTTAGTCAGTTTTATCATTTCTCTAAATTTTCTACAGCCAATGCCATTGCTGCCACACATGAGGTGGCATGCTCCTACCACCCTGCCCTCTCCCCACTCTCGGTACACCACTCCTCCCAATATCTGTAGCTATGATTTCTGAGTAACTTCACATTCTGCATATCCGATGCTGCATATTGCTGAAAAGGTTGGAGTAGTTTTCGGTCAATATGGAATCACAATATGAAAGACTGAGTTGCTCTGTTCCTTTGATTACCTGCCCCCTACGATGGTCCCCTCACCCCTACCCAGGATGTTGTCAAAATTGAAGGGAGAGAAATGGAAGGGCCTGACCCCTGATGTAGCAGAGTCTGCGTGTGACTTAATTCCAAATAGAGTTCTCTTGCTGAGGAAAACAGATATCCTTGGGAAAAATGTAAGTGAAATGGCATTAGCCAACAGACAAACTCAGACTACTTATGAGCATGTTTGACATTCAAAAATTTGGTCTTCAGCCTGTCAAACCAGGAGAAGAATTCTACTGTGACCTTTGGGAAATTTTTAGCATTTTTTCCAGGAAATTTGGTATGAACAAAATGATAATAATATTCAAATGGAAAAAAAATTTAAAGTTTCCTGTGACCATTCATGTTGGTACATAAACAACGCATCTCCGGAAAACATGTAGACTAAACATCTGGAGATTGTTATCTTATTGACATAGGCAAAATCAATAGGCATTTATAGAAGCGGTGATGAAACCTATCTGCAGGTTTTCATGTTTGGCAAAGTGCCCCACCTTTACTGAGCTGATGTGAAACTTAGGGCAGTCTTTCTTTTGTTGTACTGAAATAATCTATGTCTCCCTCCTACACAGACTACAGTCTTCATGAGGGCAATGCCTATTGCCCTCCGGTCTTGTAGCTTCAGTATCCTGGTGGATACTGAAGTTTATTATAGCAGTTTCTTACATGTTCAAGGGCAAGAATAGCAAAAGATGAGGCTGAAAGAATGAACAGGTGCACGAATATAAAGAAGCCAGGGTCCTTCAACATGCTGACCGAAGACTTCCTGAATAACCCAAATATGCCAGGCCCTGGTATGCCAGCTGTCCAGGGTTGCTACTGCTTTCATGAGCTTATATGGTAGGGGGAGTTAAAGAGTTGGAGTGTTTTGCCTCAGAGGTCTGGAGTTAACCAAGCATTACAAGAACAGATTGGGTTTTAGAATACAGCTGGGATGCAGTGTAGAGAATGAACCGGAAGGTGTAAGAAGGAAGACTGGCTGATCTTGCAGGAGTTTGAACCAGTTGTCTGAGCCATATTAAGAGCAGCCTGGACCAGGGTACTATGGACTGGGATGGTGGAAAATGAAAGTATTTGTGAGCTACCGACAGGGGAAAAGAGAAGTAATGTGGAGTCAATGTGGACGTGTATGCTAAAAACAGATAGTGTAACTCCTGAAAGCACCTGCAAAGATGAGCAAGAAAGCTATTTCTGCTCTCTTTTAGGGGTGATGACAATACAGCATAACAGGTATCTGGACTCTGGACACAGACACATCCGGGTTCAAGTCCTCAAATCCCTACCCTCCCTGTCACCTTCGAGTGGTTATTAGCCTGACCAACTTATGTAACCACTGTACCCTTCAGCCTTCTCAACTGTTACCCTGGGATAAAACAAGCTCACACCTTGTAGGATATTGTGTGGATTAAGTGGAATACTGAATATAAATATTCAAATACATTAATAGAAACAGGATGCATATTATATGGGGTTATATAAGAATTATTAGATGTGCTTCTTGCTTTCAAAATAGCTAAAAGGAGAGGAAGTACAAATTGCTTGAAAGTAAAACATAGATAATTAAATTAATTTGCATATATTTAAAAGCTGTACTTAAGTATATATAGATATATTTAGATCTTATTCATATGATTATAGACACTAAAAAGGATGTAGTTTGGGGGGAGAAATTTACAATAATGGGCAGAGAAACAGCTTTGTTGAATGTTTACTGTAAACTAAATATTACGCTTGTCATTTTATATTCATTAATTCATTAATTGCTAAGGAATCCTTGACATAGATACCTCTTACTCACTGTTAGAGATGCTAGGACTGAGGTCCAGAGGATTAGGAACTACTAGTATTTGAAAGCAGGCATGCCTACTTCAAAGCCTCTCTTCATTCAGATGTGTAGCCAGCACTGCATTTCTGTATTCTTAGCCTATCTTGGATATTTCCTTGTAAAAAAAAAAAATTGTCTATCTATTGACTTTTTTTACTGTGCCTATTTGTGCATCCAGGGAAAATATTCCCCTTGCCTATGTGAGATTTTCCCCAGGAGAAAAGAGGCCTTTGCTTAAAGATTTCCCTTCTTCTGGTGGAAAGGGAAGGCTTTCTATAACCAGCAGAATTCAAAGGTCTTCTTTTTAGGAAATGAATGTAAAAGGAAGACATTAGAACAGGAGACTCAAAAGGAAAAAAGTGACCTACAAGATACTGTTTTCAGGCCCTGTGAGATTTCATTCAATTTACATTTCATTCATTTAAGCTCTGGACTGTTTGGTCAAAGGGAGCAAATTTACTAATTAGTTCTACTCTCAATTTCTCAGTAATTTCTTGTTCTGTGGAGTATAAGGCTTTCTGATGAAAAGACAGCCTCCAGCATATATTTCTTTAAAAAAATAAACTACACATGTGTAAATCCCATATTTTTTATACTTTTGTCAAAGTAAAATCAGGGGGACCTGGGAGTGGCTCAGTTGGTTAAAGACTCTGGCTCTTGGTTTTGGCTCAGGTTCTGATCTGGGGGTCCTGGGATTGAGCTCCATGTGGTAGGGGCGGGGGTCCTGCTCAGTGGAGAGTCTGCTTGTCTCCCTTCCCCTCTGTCTCTGCCCCCACTCACGCATGCTTTCTCTTTCTAAAGTAAATACATAACTCTTTAAAAAAAAGAAAATAAAACACATACACATATTTAATTCCAAATTTTTACACTTTTATCAAAATAAAATCAATAGTGCATAGACCTTATGATCACGAGTGAGAACTCCTGTTCCACTTCTTCCTGTTCTCAGTCTCACTCCTGGGAGGACAACCCCCATCATTTCTTCTTGAAGATTTCTCCATATCCCTAAGCAATATTTATAGAGCTCTATTTGAGGATTAACTACATTAGACCAAAGTCTCTTTTTATTGCTTCTTTAATGTTCCGATGAAATTAAGACGATTTGTTTTATAAAAAGACTTGTAATTATAGTTGTCTCTTTATAATACAATAAATATATATTATTAAAATATTGAAATGGATATAATCAATGGCAATAAAAATAGCAATCATTTACATTTATTACAATATAATTTTAGAACCAAATGGATTTATACATACTTTGTCTTCTGGAATAAAATTCTAGTAATGTAATTTCTGACACAGTTTTTTAAAATTTGTTTTGTTTGTGGGGCACCTGGGTGGCTCAGTCTAAGTGTCTGCCTTCAGCTTAGATCATGATCTCAGGGTTCTGAGATTGAGCCCCACATTGGGCTCCCTGCTTAATGGGTAGCCTGCCTCTCCCTCTCCACCTCTTGTGTTCCTCTCACACATTCTCTTTCTCTCTCTCTCTCTCAAATAAATAAATAAATACAATCTTTTAAAAATTTTTGTTTTGTTTGTTCATTTTCATTTTAGTTTGTGAAACATTTTGTTAAGCTTCCTTCCAAAAAGTCTGCCCCAATTTATTTTTCTACCACAACATAAATCAGCAAACTTTTCTGTAATGGGCCAGATAGAAAACATTTTAAGCTTATGGGCCAAAAGGCAAAATTGTACTATTAGACAGGTATTTGTATAACAAGAGAGAAATATACATTTCCATACATTTTTAATTAACACAATTCAAAATAATAATAGTATGTACAATTTTTATGACATGAAGCTGCTAATGAAAAGAAAATTTCTTTTTTGAATAATAACATTTTGCTCCATTGGGTATGATCGACAGAATAATGAATGACCCACGAATATGTCCACATCCTAATCCTTATGTCCTCTAACTATGCTATATAAGCGAAAGGAAGTTGCAGGTATAATTGAGACTATGGATATTAGTATAGGGATAGTAGTTTGCTTTATCCAGGTGGACCTATTTTAATTAAACAAGCTCTTAAAAAAGCAGAGAGAACACTCTCAGGCTGAAGTCATAGAAATGCAGGGGAAAGAAAAATAGATATTGGAAGCATGAGAGAGCAGACCTGCAGTTGGTGGAGGGGCCACATGGAAAGCATGAGAAAGACATGTGGAGAATCAAGGAGTCTCAGATTGGCCCCTGGCTGACAGTCATAAAGGAAATGAGGGCCCCCGTTCCATAAACATAGAAATTGTGGTTGTCCAACAGTCTGAATGAGCTTAGAAGTGGAATCATTTCCAGAACTTTCAAAAAGGACCACAGCTTTGCTGACCTTGATTTTGGCCTTGTGAGATTTTCCACTGCGAATCCAGGTGAGTTATGCTGTCACTCAGAATTCTGACTCATAAGGCTGTGAGGTAGTAAATGGGTATTTTAAGCCACTAAGTTGTGGTCACTTATTATAGCAGTGATGGAAAATTCATACTTTGGGGTTTCAAATTTAGTGTTCTTGATCATCCAAATTGATTGCAAATGTCCATCTCTGATTGTCGATCCCTAATGCCATTTTGTATATATTTTACCTATGAAATATCTTTTCCCACGGAGATGTACTGACATTCATAACCTTCCACAAACATATCATTTTAATTGAATATATTCAATCTCTTGGAAGGAATTTATGGATCCTATTTGGTTCCAGTCTTGATGTTTGCTTTATAACATGTCATTACATTGCAGACGAGCCATGTCCAATTGAAGGTATGGAGAAGCTTTGTTGGCTGCACCATTCAATGGATTATAAAATATGTACATTTCCTTTGCACATTCATGAACATAAGAAAAAAGCTAATTGTAGTTTTAGTTCAGAACTGTAGTTTAGCCCACTTTACAATTTGTGTAAAAATGGAGACCTAGCTTATTGTTTTAACTTTTGACAGCACTGGTCTTATACAGCACTTTGATGTTACTTGTGATTCAACCAACATTAGTTATAGAAATGACTATACTGAAGTATACATTTCAAAGATAAGCACTCTGTCTTTTCCTTAAGGAACATTATCAAGTCCATAGTAAATGTGATTTTCAAAGCTGCTCGATGTTTGATAATAGCAGTTGAAAAAAACATTAAATTCCTGGCCCTGAGTTCAAAATCATCTAAGTGACAATCCTTAAATCCACAAGAGTGAATGAAGTTCACTATTGACACTACTGGTTTGACAACATAGATTCAAATGCTTTCTGCAAAGGACCTATGGATGAATGATACAATGAATGACCATAGGTTTTAAACACCTTACATCTTCATAAGCTTTGTGAATTTGTGGAGAGGAGGCTTTTTTTTACTCCACACATATTTTTTCCACCATCAGTTGTTAACACATCTTAGCAGATTCCACTTCAGGTTGTTGTGTATGAGCGTTTTCTCAACTTCTTTGAAATTATTCTTATCTGTATTTGCTCTGCACAGATGATTCACAAAGGTAATTTTTCAGCCACTCCAAATGCATCATTGACTCTGCTGATAAGCAACAATCAACCAGTATTGTCCCTATCTTTTCACTAATGAAGAGCCAAAGAAAATCATTCAAGATAATTTGTCTTGTCTTTAATTGACTGTTGATGCTGCTTCCAATATTTTCAACTCTAAGCAACTGTTCTTGCCAAATAGTTGACAGTCTTAACTACTTTCTCTGGCTACATTTCTTTAATTGATAAGTCAACATTGGTAAAATCATTCTCTTCTTTGGCTAATAAATGATCCACTCAGAAATTTAGTTGCAGCCTCATTTTTGTCTTTTATTTTTGTGAAGAAATTCTGTTGTAATGAGATGCTTTATTTAAATGTTTCTACTTTTATTCTGATCGTTGTTTTCCCATGAGTTGGGAGATAGGATAAATGCATAGTCTGGGAATATGAACACTTATTTAGCATTATTATAGTGTCTTTGATAAATACAAAGGAATTTGTTGTCTCATTTGATAATGAAATAATCCACACTCCACAGTACCTTAAGATTGAATTATTAAAAGTCCACTTTTTACTTTCCTTCTTTTTACATCACATACAATAGCAATAAAACAAATGTGTGGTACAGCAATATGCATGGCATCAGAAATGTTGTAGAATTATAGCTGTGATTTGTAGTGAACCAAGCAGCTGTGCAAATCGGAGAGCATGTAACATATGGCTTGTGTCACAACTATGCATCTCTGCTGTTGGAGAACAAAAGCAGCTACAGGCAATCTGTAAATTAGAACATAGTGTGGCTATGTTCTAATAAAACTTTAATTAATTAAAGACATTTAATTCTCATATAATTTTCACATGCCAAAGATTAATACTTTTCTTTTGATTTTACTTCAACAGTTTATTTCTATTTTTTTAAAAAAGATTTTTTTTTATTCATGAGAGACACACAGAGAGAGGCAGAGACATAGGCAGAGGGAGAAGTAGGCTCCCTGTGGGGAGTCTGATGTGGGACTCCAGGATTACGCCCTAAGCCAAAGGCAGACTCTCAACCACTGAGCCACCCAGGCATCCCTGATTTTACTTCAACAGCTTAAAAGGGAAAAACTCATTCTTAGCTCATAATATATATAAAAACAGAGAGAAGTCTGGATTTGGCCTTTGGGCCAGAGTTCACAGACTCCCATACTAGAAGAGAATGTCTTAAAAAAATTCAAAATTTTCAAATAAGCTGAAACCATGAAATATTCACCATCTCTGTATTTTTGTCATTTACTTCACTGGGAAACAGTAGGAAAAAAATGGAAATTATGGAGGTGAAAGGAAAAGACATGTTCACTTCTTTCTCGGGGCACGTCTGCTTACAAACAAACTAATAAACAAATTCTCTGTCTAGTATGGGTAGGAGTCACTAGAATAATGTAAATAAGAATGACATTTGGATATTTTTCCCCTTAATGTTTTCTTATGTTAGTCAGGGAGGGGGAGCTTCAAATCAAGAAAGTGAGAATGTCTGTGGAGCAAAACATCACACATCTAGAGATAAAGCAAATATTCCCACCATGACTCTCTGTGGTTACTATGTGGCTTTTTTTTTTTTTTTTTTTTTTGTCATTTGCACAAATGACAAAATTTGTCCTATCATTTTTGTTATTAATATTCTTGTCTAAAAGTGCAAGTAAGAAGTTTTTTTTTTTTGCAAGTAAGAACTTATTTACATGAATATCTAAGTCTTTATTTTCTCTTCATTTTCAAAATGATATCATAAATCCAAAAGATCTGTTTGTTCCAAAGTAGGGCTTTCAGTAGAGATGGAGAAGCTTAGTATTTAAAACATTGGAATGGGAGACGAGGCGGCTGCTCCCAATTCCACTTCCATCATTGACCCATCTACTCCCATGGCCCTCCCTGTTCCCCTCTAGGCCTGTCTTTATGTAGTGATGTAGCATTGTATTTGTTAATGATGTTAATCATCAGTAACATTTATGAGACCCTTACTAAGATCCAGGACCTTTGCATATCCTGTTTTACTTAACCCTCACAGGAGTCCTGGTGGGCAATATTAATTGTTATACATTTGTAGAGGAACTGAGGCTCAAAGAGGATACATTACTCTCTTAAGGTCTCACAGCCACTAGATGGCAGAACCTGGATTCAAATCCAGGTCTATCTTGCTTCAAAGCCTATACAATGATTCTGAAGAGAAAGTAGATAAGGCAAATGAAAAAGCTGCAACTATCTAAAAAGAATTAGCTTGCTGTTGTGTGATCTATCATTTCCTTCAGCTCTTAATTATTAATGAGTCAAACATCCAAGACAAGGGTCAATTATAATGTCTCTGTATTTCTACTGTCAATGGAGCTATAATATGGTAGCCTCTTACAAAGTTAGATCTCAGATAAAGTGTATATATAATAGAACATATTGATGTAACTTCTTGGTTAAAATATACATGCTATTTTATAATATTCAACCCAGTTGGCTGCAATAAATTGAGTGTATAATAATTATGTTCGTTTCAGAATCAAAATAATTTTTTGAGTGGGCATGTTAGGTTACAAGACCATCAACAGAAAACTCAGGATCGCAGATACCTTGCCATTTCTTATAAGAAACTTTACCGGAAAGCATTAAGAGTTTGGTTGATGTGATAAAATGTGAAATAATACTCTTTGTATTTTTCAGGGGTCTCCATTGACACAGAAATACTGTGTCTCCCAGCTGGAAGGGTGGGCCTCTCCAGTCGATATTGATTGATTGCCTCATTTAGCATAGGTTAGCTCCTCGACAAATATGTTGATTTGATTTAAGAAGATCTATTTTCTGAAAACTCCACCTTCTATAATGGACAAGTGATTTATAGTTTACAATGCTTCCTTTCTTCATAAAAGCAATTCACTTTTTGCCCTCTGTTTAATGACTATCATTTGATTGTGTTAAAGATGACCACAGAATGGAGCAAGCAGAATCAGTGCATGAAATGAACACTCATATGTCTGGATGATTGTGTAAGTTGTGAATATGCATTGTTGAAGGTGACTTATTATTTCAGAGATGTGATAAAAAACTCAGTGAAGTCCAACATATCCTATAAGAATATCAGTAAGTGTTTGAGGGACTAAAAGACTTTAGTTTTAGTGTAGTGAAAATGTATGTATTTTACCAAGTTAAAGGTACCTGTCTTTCCTCCCAACACATAGGCTTTGCAAAAATCTCTGGCTTAAAAAAATGTGCGTAGCTATCACTCTAATGAAAACTTGCCCATGTTGAAGACAGATGTATACTGATGCTGTAATGTGATAAAATCAATAGTAGCAAGGCCAGATAAAGTGAAAATTCCCAGAAAACTAATATTAACTAAATGATAATGAAAGCAGAACAATTTACAGTGTACTTATTCTGGCACAGACATAGCTTTAAGGATGCTGTAAATATTATTTATTTAATACATTTCATGATACTGGACTCGGAAACTCTGGAAAGGTATTGTCACTAATTAAGTGGTGGATTGGGTAAATAAAGCCTGTCAGTCTCCATAAAACAAAGAAGAATCACCACTACGTATACCCAGGTAGAACTTCTTGTTTTAACAGATTATAATGATCTGTAATAAAATATTAACACATTTTAATGTAATCAGTCATTATAAAGACAAGTGATAACCATATTTATATAAGACATGATTAACAATTCTATGAGAATGAACATATACCTTATTGGTATAATTTTGACAACCCCTGTCATAGCCCTCATTGTTGAACTGTACTCTTGCATGATATTTTATAACTGTTTTTTGTTCTCAAATTTGAATTCCCTTCATCAACTCTGCCAATAGAGATTTCTCATTCAGCAGGTTGAGAAAAATCTTTTCATCATGACAGTATTCAATGCATTTATCAATTTCATTAGAAATTCTTATTCCCCATGTATAAATTGAAATTTTATGTCTCACATGTGTTCCATTTCATGCCTCCCATGTTGGTTATAGCTTATTAATTGTTCATATCCTTCACTACCACATGATTACTTTGCTTTTTTTTTTTCACTTTTATCTGTTTTCTTCTTTAAAAACTGTCTATCTGCCTGCATTACAGAAGTTGTTTTGGTTGAAGAGTCAATTATATATATCCTTTAGTGTTTCATCAATATTTTTCTATAGTTTCTCTGAACTACTTCATAAATTCTAGTCCACTTAATACTTTGTAGTATATTAAACTTGGATTTAGTTAATAAATATTCAGAACCTTTCCTGTTATTATAAAAATAATTATTGTCTGTTTAATGTTAGAAATTGCAAACTTGTTTAATAATGACATGCATTCAGAAATACACACAAATCTTCTAAATAGTTACTACCTATCTGCTAACTTTTGTGTCAATATTTATAAATTAACAAGAGCCATTTTTGCATGATCATTGGATATTTGATTGGAAGGAAAGTCATTCCAGGGAAACTTACGAAAATATTGTTCCTTCATAGAAAATAGCTGCTCTCTTCAAAGGCTACTTGACTTATATTGTCTTTAATCCTCACAGCAGTGCTACCAAGCAACTATTTTTAGTGCCATTTTGCAGCAGGCAGAGAGGTCATCCTATAATAATTATCTGTGTTAGGATTTGAACTGAGATCTACTTGAGATGAAAGCCTACGATTTTTCTATACTAGGCTGCAAAAAAAAAAAAATCTCAGAAGGGGAAAAAATAACTATTCTATAAGAAAATCAGGCTGCCAGGGGCTGCAGAAACCCTATCTCTCATAATCTCTCTGTGCATGGGATTAGCCACTCAATTATACAGACAATAAATCATAATGTAGAATGAGCATTGGTAGCTAATTGGAATCCATAAATGTTTGAATTGCTAAGAGAACTCATGTGGAATATTCTTCAACTGTCCTACTTCACTCTTTGATTGCTTTATTCGTGACAGAAGTGTCCACAATAAGTGTTGAGCCATCCTTTAGAAGAGCATTCTCCCATAGTATTTAAAGAGTCAATTTTCCACAGCTTTAATTCACACCACGTTTTCAGTTGCACACTTATTATATAAACAAGTATCTAGCATAACCACTTTTTCTATTAAAAATTTCTTGAAAATTCTGCAATAAGCAATTTGTGATAGTGCCTGTATTAGGAAAGCTTACCATCTCCTTTTCAGTTGATGGTATCTAAGAGCAAGATAAATCTGAGCATGATTACCATAATTAAGGACAATTGGTGAAGGAAAATGTGGATAGATGGCATCTTTATATTTTAGCACATTTTAGTTACTCATTTTAATCTTTTAAAATTTTGGTAGCTTTTGCTCTCCTTTGCCTAAAACAAAAGCATTAGTTTTTACATTATTCAACATTTGGTGATGGCAATAATAATAATGAAACTATGCAAGACATGCTTCAGAGTGTAGCGCAGTGGTGCTCAAAATATGGAGCTCAACTAGTCAGCCAAGCATTACTTAGGTTCTACTGTAGACCTACTGAATCAGAATCTCTACAGTGAGTCTGGGGCAGGGCCCTGGGATCTGTGTTTAATCAAGCCCTGAAGGTGATTTTGATGCATGCTAGAGTTTGAAGAACATTGTTGAGAAACACTGCTACATGAGGTCCTCAGACTGGCAGCATCAGCATCACTGAGTGCAGTATCCTGGACTTTTGGAACAAAACTTATGTTTTATAACATTACTGTGTTATCAGTTCACACGGTAAATAAACACCTAAATAATATCTCACTAGTGGGGTGCCTCGGTGGCTCAGTTGGTTAAGCAACTAACTCTTGGTTTTGGCTCAGGTCATGATCTCAAGGTCCTGAAGTTGAGCCCTGAGTTGGGCTCTATGCTCAATGTGGAGTCTGCTTGTCCCCTTCCCTCTGTTCTTTCCCCTGATCACTCTCTCTCTCTCTCATAAATAAGTAAAAAAATTAAAAAAAATTCACTAGACAACTAACTCCAATATATTCTATGCATACCTCCTGTCCTAAAATCACTGATGTTCATCTACTGCAGACAAAAATGACTCTCTGAATTTGATGATTTTAAATCTAATCTTGCCATTCCACATATATATGGAAAATGAAACCTGGAGAGGAATTAAAATAATAATCCACTGGTGGGATAAGTCTATTGACTATGGTTCCTTTATCGTCTCAGATGGTGTGTTGGAGCCTGTGCCAGTTCTTTCAGTGTTGGTGTATGGTATCTCCTCTACTGGCCTTGCCAAGTGCTAGATTAACCAGTTCTTTTAATCTTTTGAAGTAAAGCACTGATGGTTTTGTCAACATACAGCCAGGGAATTCATTACGCCTCCATCAGTTTGTATTGAGACTAGAATTAATTTATAAGATAATAAGCAGTGATGAAAGTAGCATTGATTAAGAGTCACAGGTCTGCTACTCAGTCCTGGTACATGCATAAATTGTGACTTTTATAGTTCACTGACTGCTCTGAGGCTTACTTTATTGATATGAGAAATATGAAAGAAATGAATTAATAAGTTTAGGTTGTCTTGAATTCTAAGTCAATGATTCGGTAATCCCTTCAGTTACTTGGAAGGCTGGAATGAGATCATCAGACGGGTTTGCTCTGATGGGCAGAAAGAGTCAGGCAAGGAAAGGTTCAGCATGAAGAGGAGGTCATTGGAGATACACTGTACAGTATCACCAATCCCCGAGAGACAGCACCAATCCCCATCCCTGTCTTGGGGATGGCCAATAAGGCCACCAAAGCAAAATCCTTTCATGGACTCTTTTCTATAAGCATTATTGTTTGTGTACCTGGTACCACTTCCTTTTTGAATTTCAGGAATGTATGTACTATCCGTTCACCATGATTCTTGGCTCCATTAGTGGGATTCTTGTTCCCTCTCCCCCTTTCTGAGAAGTGTTGGGCACCGGCAGTGCTGGGGACACTGACAGTAGCTATCCCCGGGCACAACAGACTTCCCTGTCATGCTTCATTTAATAAAAATAGTTCTGGCACTAGCATAAAACCTTTCATCCTTGAATCTTAAATTATTTCACAAACACTTATTCTTATAGAATTCCTGCAGGGAACACATTATAGAGTCACAGATTCATGAAGACTTGGAGACGAAAGTAACTTCAGAGATCATTCACTTCAAGTCACTTCATTTTTCATGGGAAAAAATTGAAATCCCAAAAGGTGAAGTGACTTATCCAAGCAGTTCTCTTCTTTAAAATGTGAATGCAGGAGTTAGGTAGATAACTCCAAGCCATAGAATGCATTTTAAATTATTGTGTAAATTAAACTTTACATTTTATTTACTAGCCTTGGGAGGAAATTCACTCTATCTTCTTAAAGGCTACCCTAGGGTGGAGAAGTGGATAGAGATGGGTTAATAAAAAGATTTGTCAGTAATGAGTGACAATTTAGTGTAGTATATGAGTGAGCAGAAGAAACAAAGTTACTTCTACCATTTAATTTGATGATGTAGAATGGGAAAATTGGCTAGGAATGAATCTTTCTTATCAAATCTGCCAAACTCTACTCCTATCTTTAATACCTAGATAGATCCAAAACCCTCTTACTACATTGGCACCCCATTTTCTCACCTCCATATATTACTCATCTGCCTCTTCAAAGGATAAAGGGTTTCAGGGTGCCTGGCTGACTCAGTTAGTAGAGCATACAGCTCTTGCTTTTGGGGTTATAAATTGGAGTACCACATTAGGTGTAGAGATTACCTAAAACATTTAAAATCTTTATTTTTTTAATGATTTTATTTATTTATTAATCAGAGACAGTGAAAGGCAGAGACATAGGCAGAGGGAGAAGCAGGCTTCCTGCAGGGAGCCTGATGCTGAACTCAATCCCAGGATCCTGGGATCATGACCTGAGCCAAAGGCAGATGCTCAACCACTGAGCCACCCAGGTGTCCCTAAAACTCTTAAAAAATATAAAATAAAGAATGAAGGAATTTGAAAAGAGAATAGGAAAATTGACCCAGAAAAAGATGTACTGATCCACAAGGAGGAGTGGTGGGAAGATCACCATGGATCCTTTGCACCTGTTCAGAGAAGGGAACATGACACAAAAGCTACTGAGATAATATTTATCCCATGAGTGCAAGGCATTTTCAAAGATTTAAAGCTGCCATTGGAGAGTTGACAGGCAGCAGAAAGATATGTGTACAGCAGATATGTTAAATCTGCTAAAGATATGTTAGCAGTGGGATCCCTGGGTGGCGCAGCGGTTTGGTGCCTGCCTTTGGCCCAGGGCGCGATCCTGGAGGCCCAGGATGGAATCCCACGTCGGGCTCCCGGTGCATGGAGCCTGCTTCTCCCTCTGCCTGTGTCTCTGCCTCTCTCTCCCTGTGTGACTATCATAAATAAATAAAAATTAAAAAAAAAAGATATGTTAGCAGCAGAAAGATATGTGTACTTAACCCTACCACAAAGTTAATGAGACTAAATGCATAATAGTGGTGCAAATGAAGTATTATGGGAGCACATGGAAAACATAAGAGTTTGAAATGGGTGGGTTTGGGAAGACTGGGGAAAGAATTCAAAGTGAGGCTACAAAGAATGTTTGGTAAAAATGAGATTGATAGGGAGGGAACATTCCAGATAAAAAGGAATATATTTTACCAGAAGCATCACATACTTTCTTTCCTGAAAGACAAAGACAAAGAGAATAGAGTCTCAGGAATGAATGACAATATTATGGTACAGTCAAAGGACTAATTTGTGGAAAATAATGCCAGCAAATGAAGATATGGATAATGACTATTGACAATGAGAAAGTTCTACTGGAGGGAACTTATTTGGAACATTTGGGGACAATTTACTGCTGGATGGATGACCAAAATAAAGAAAGGGGAAATAGGGTTATATAACAGAGAAAATGGAGAAATATTGAAATAAGGTAGTATTTTTTGGAAATATTGAGACAAGAAGTCTGCAGAGGCCCCACTTCATGTTGTGTAATATAATTAACTAAGGACAGCATTGACAGAATGTTAGAAGACATATGGATTTGACCAGACCATAAAATGACTTTACCTCTCTAAATTCTCAGGGCTAGCTTTTTAGAGCCTTCTTTTCCAAAAGATATGATTGAATCTAGAAATGTATATCTCGAAGGATAATCCAATAGAAGAGATCAGATTGATGGTCTAAGAAAATGAGGAAGAGTTAGGGTAATATGATAAATCTGAGTCAATGATGATAATATTTTAAGATAAAGTTATATTTCCCCTTTGAAATCATAGTAGTTTAGAGCAAATAGTGACTTTAGGGAGTCTTATTGATATGCATAACAGTATAGATGAATCTCAAAATAATTATATTGGATGAAAGAAGCTAAATCTCCCATTCTCCATCAGAAAAGATTATATACTTTATGATTCCATTTATGTAAAACTCTAGAAAAAGCAAACTAATCTATAGGGACAGAAAACATATGCTTGGGGTTGCTTGGGGATGGGGACAGTGTAGGTTAGATTATTAAGGAGCATAATGAAACTTTTGGATCTTATGGATTAGTTCACTATCTTGATGTATAGTTTAACAAGAGTGTACACATGTCAAAAATTATCAAATTGTCCACTTTATACATGTGCATTTTCTTGTATGAAAATTATACTCCAATAAAGTAGTTTAAAGAACGTGATAATATGAATGACAGAAAATCTATTTGCACCCAGAATATATAGTAATTTGGCAAAACCTTCCTTGGATAGCACCTAAGAACATATGTCTATCTGACACAGGATATATCTTCTTCCTCTGGAACAGGGGAAATTACTAGTGATTTTTTAAAAAAGAAATATGACTTTTATATCTCTATAAAAATAGAGTATTTTTGCAATTCATTGGTAGAGAGGGAAGGCTCTGGACCTCTTTTTCAGGATGCCTGTTCTCTGATGCCAGCTATGGCTCTGACTTACTCTGTGATTTTTGGAACTTAATCTCATTTTATGACATGCAAAATGGAAATTAAAATATCTATGCCATGCTTCACAGACTTTAAAAAAAAGATGAAATTATTTGGAAATGTTTAGAATATTTTCGTTAGTACTGTGCAAGCCTGTGGGGATACAAAGATAAATAGGATGTGCTCCTTTCTCTCTAGATGCTTGTATCTTTCTTTCTTCTATAGAGAAATGGACATATAGATAGGTAAGTAAGTAGGTAGATATAGATGAAAATCAAGTGTAAGATATTCTAAATTTTATAATCATGTTGTGAACAGAATACAGTAGAAGTATAGTAGAGGAGGAAGGACCTAAATACCTGAGGGTGGAGCAAGTAATAACTCAGTTGTTCTTGAAAAAATAGTTTAGCAGATAAAGAAGTATAAAGATCCCATTAAGAAACATGTGCAAAAGCTTACAGACATAAAGGGATATAGTACTCGGGAGATATCTTAAAATTCATTGTTTTTGGAGGGGAGGGCAAATATGAGAGGATTTTGAATGATGAATCTGAGGACAGTTTAGGGCAATATTGAGATGGGCCTTCCATGCTACCTTGAAGAATTTAGACCAAAGGGAACCAGTAGAGTTTCTAAGTATGAAAGTTTGTAATCAACATAAAAGTAGCATAAATACATTTTGCACTAGGCAGGTAAAAGGTAAGTGAATATGCTAAAAAAATCAGTAAAAAAATAATTTATTGATTAAATATTTGACTTTTATGATGGATACTTTTGGAGTTTTATAAACAAAAAATGATAGAGGAGTGTCACAATTCATAATTTCCTGTTAAAATGTTTTTGTAATGTAAATCTAGATTCATTTTTAACAGCTAGTTAAGTCATTATTGTATTCCTTTATTTATTAATTTAAAGGTTTAATAGTAGTGAATTACTCTACATCAAGACTATTTTCTTAGAAAAATATGGACTAAATTTATTTCCTCTTAGGAAATAAATACTTGTAAAATTTAAATGTCCTTGAGAAATGCAAGCACAATTTAAAAAGGAATGGTATTAGTGGCTTTTAAAAAAAGAAAATGGCTTATTAAAGCAAAGCAAAATAATTAATAGATCTTTTTCAATTGCACGCAGTAGTAACTGGATGAATGATGATCCTGATTAGAGTCAGTATCTTTGCTTGGCCTTGAATTTTCCAGAGATTACTTATGGTAACAATATTTATAACTATTTTCTTAGTTTCTTAAGTACACTGTTGTCATTTCAGTGTGGATTTTGGTGTTGGAAAGGACTGGATCTGTGCTAACAGATCATGAGAGATTCTTGCTCGGTAAGTTTAGGCAAATTATTGGACCTATCTAATATTCAAATTCTCCATTGTCAAATGGGTATAATGATATTCAAATCATGTGGTTGTTGTAATGTTTAGATAAAACAGTGATTCTGAAATACATGGCATGGTGCTTGATATACAGTAAACCCTCAATAAAAATAAGATGTTGTTGTTCTTGTTACCTAGACTTGGGACTGGCAGATCAATATGGGACCATTTTTTTTTGTGTGCAGCTCTATGGTGAGTGGAATAAAGCACCACACTGAAAATCAGGGAATCTAGCTCTTGCCACAGCTCTGACATTAGTGAACTATGTGGCTTTGAAGGTGTAGTAGTATGTCTCTGATTTTTTTCATCTATAAGATGAGGGTGCTGGACCATCCCCTAGATTTAAACAATGCATTTGAAGAATTTTAGAAAATCAGGGATTTCTTTCACTGATGCTCACTGAACTGGAGAAAAGGGAGGTGACATGATGAAATGGGATTCAACTATCCCTACCATTGCTTCAACATCTGAGCCAACTAATTTTTGGTTTTGGATCATCTAGAGGGATTTTACTTAAACAGAGCATTCCACAGCTATGAAAGGTTGCAAACCATTGGATTTCTGAATTTCTAAGATTCCATTAGCTCTACATTTTGTAAAGGTGTTTGATCATTAACAAAGTCCGAAACTTTTCCTGAATGCAATCATACTAAAGATGGAAAAAATTGTATTTTCTTGTTAGGATAAATAAATTAGTATGTGACAAATATAATGATTAACAGTCTTAAGTCAATTTAATCCTTATAAAAATCTTATAAAAGAAGCATCATTATTCCATTTGAAAGACAAGGAAACCAATACCCAAAAAGTCTAAATCATACCATGTATAGATAAATGATCGATTTGAAATTTATTCTCAAATTTATGCAACTCTAAGTATTATGCTCATTCCTTTGCAAATTAATAAATCACTAATGAAAAAGTCAATAATACAAGAAATATCCCAAGATATCATTTTTTTTAATTTTTTTAAATTTTTATTTACTTATGATAGTCACACACAGAGAGAGAGAGGCAGAGACACAGGCAGAGGGAGAAGCAGGCTCCATGCACAGGGAGCCCGACGTGGGATTCGATCCCGGGTCTCCAGGATCGCGCCCTGGGCCAAAGGCAGGTGCCAAACCGCTGCGCCACCCAGGGATCCCCCAAGGTATCGTTTGACCTACTTTTAAGAAGCCCACCTTGGGTCTTTGAATTATTTTACTCAACAACTTTTCTCTAAGCACTTATTCTGTGTCCAGTACCTAGAGCATAGGAAGATGAGTAGTACAGAGCTCCTGCCTTGTAAAGACTTATAAACTAGTCAGGAAGATAGGCCCTTAATAGGGAGTGATTATAAGTGTGAACACAGGTATATGATCAAGTTTAGGTTTGTTGGGGGAAGGAAAAAATCAAAGACATCATAAATACAGAAGTGAAATGTGGTTCATCTGAAAATAGTAACAGTTCATTTTTCTAGATATATGTGAATAGGGTGAGTCTGGCCAAGTCCTGATACAGGTTGGGAGAAGGAACAGGTAACTCTTAACATCAATTTCAGAAGGAGAAAGTAGTGGTGAGCAGAGAAGAGGCCATGTCAACAATTAACAAATTAAGTCCTTGATGAGTAGCCTGCCCATGATCTGTCACACCAGAGCAGCCAGGTCTTAGGGCCTCTATAAGCACGATCTGTATTCCTTTTTAAGGCTGCCAGCCACAATCACCCAAACTGGAATTCGTAGACATCAGGAAAAGACCAGGAGCAAACAAGCACTGAGGACATCTTCAACTGTAAAACAGTTGCAGCAAGAAGGACTGAAATTTTGATGCAAGGTACAGAATAGCAAACAAAAGAGTTGGTTTTGCTTCAAAGGGAAAAAAAAAAATGAAAAAAGTATAGGCTCAAGAGTAAGGTGAAGTAAGTGGAATTTTATGATGATGAAATTAATGTTTCTCCTGGCTGAATTACACTTATGTTTGATGCTGTCTCTTACCACCTTGTGCTTGCACAGAGTGATCGTTTTGTTTTTTTTTTTTTTAAGATTTTATTTTTATTTATTCATGAGTGAAAGGGGTGGCGGGGGGAGCAGAGGGAGAAGCAAGCTCCAGGCAGGGAGCCCGATGTGGGACTTGATCCCGGATCTCCAGGATAAGGCCCTGGGGCTGAAGGGGTGCTAAATCACTGAGCCACCCGGGCTGCCCCAGAGTGATCTTTTCAACACAAATCCTTTCCATTTGGAGAAACTCTAGTACTGTCCTCCTTCTATCTGAATAGGTATGGGAAAAGAAGATTCAAATGATGGAAATAGGAATTGCCATCAAGTCTAAAATATAACTAAAGATTGAAAGTAAAATTAAGTATTACACCAGAAAAAATAAAATCATTTAAGATGCTCAATGAAGAGCATATTGCATCTCATGTTCCTTTTGAAGACTTGAATACCTACATGCAGATTCCTTAAAATGAAAACAAGCTCTGTACCTCTACAACAATTCGCTTCATATTAAGTAGAATTTCAGCTATTTTTTTTTTCTGGAATTGGTATGACAAAGAAGCTTATTTATCTTCTTTTCATTTGAGAAGCTGCTTCCATCCTGGCAGTAATAAGGTGGGCATGGCTGATGCAGACCTGATTCAGATTTCTAATGCACACTCGGAGAGGGCTTCTCGAACTGCAGGATCCCTGGCTGTGGTCACCAGTTGGCATCATTCTATTTCTTAAAAGGACACCTGCTTCCAGCATCAGGGGCCACTAGTGTGGCTGGACATGTGGTAAGGGTTTTCCAACAGAAGAGGGTCTTCTAGACAACCCTGGAATTTCTACTCTTCAGGAACTTGACATTATGACTATTTCCACTTCTGGTGTCATGGAAGTAATCCAACCTTGTTGTCTCCTTTTCTCCTCCATGTCTTAGGTACCAGGCACCAAGCGCATTGGCTATAGGAACATGAGACACATTTGAGAGTAAGGTCAGCTGAAAAGAAAAATCATTGCAGTGGAGATGTAGAAACAAATAGCAAGCACAGTCTCTACCAGTTATCACAGGACCCAAAAGCAAACCATTTACTTTCAACCATGGTTTCCTCACTGTAATTCAAGTGATGCATTCGTGGATTCACCATAAAGGAAAAATAATTATGACAGGAGGTTTAGGACAGAGCTTCTGAGTCCCAGAGTCTCCGAGTCAGTTATGCCACAACCTCACTGGATATCTAAGGCAAATCCCTTTTAGTGTCTGAGCTTTATTTTCCTTGATGGTAAAGTGCAGACCAAGGAACTTCAATATTATTTCATCTTCTAAAATCCTAGGATAGTATAGTTTTACTACTCTCTATCCTAAGAGATGTTTTAGCCATCATAGAAATAATGAATACAAAAGAGTTTACTCCTCAGAAAAAGACATTTCATATGTAGGGAATACCAATATATAGATATAGTAATACCTAGAACACAAGCTAGTTTCTCTATATTGGGGTTTTACTGTTTACTAATGTTATATTTAAATGACATTTTTGGTCTGTGATCTGTATTAATTCCAGTGGGTTTTTTAAGAGCTGAAATAACACAGTTATTCTGCGCAGGTATTCGCCAGTGATGACTTACAGTTAGGGGTTCATTTGGGAAATTGCACAAAGATCCAGATCCTAAATTCCTGAGTTAAAGTTGACCAGTGTCGATGTATGGCACCATCATTTTTTTCTTTATCTTAATGCATTATATTGATAGGTGAAACAAATTTATAGTTAAACATAATAGCATAGCATCAGAGGATTTTTAGGTGTACAAAGTATCTTTGGGATACTTTATAGTTTCCAAAATACACTAAGATTCTATGGCACAGGGTAGAGGCTTCAATAGGATGATTGCCTCTGGAGCTGGGTCTGAAGCTGAGTTCCCACACCTTTCAGCTCAGAAGGCTTGTCTTGTATTTGTATGTTTATATATCTCAAGTCTTATTAAGGGTTCTTCTGTTTATTTTTTTATTTTTTTTAATTTATTTTTTATTGGTGTTCAATTTACTAACATACAGAATAACCCCCAGTGCCCGTCACCCATTCACTCCCACCCCCCGCCCTCCTCCCCTTCTACCACCTCTAGTTCGTTTCCCAAATCACCTGTCTCCACCAAATTACCTAGAAAACCTTCAAATTATCCTGAAAAGGTTCTTCTGTTTATTAGCCCACCACTTATAATCAGTATGTCATTACATCTTCTAGATGTATTTCTAACCCAATTTTTGTCTTGGTAGGATTCTATTTGTTTCCTTTAAAACTCTTATGCCAAACACTGTTGTGCTAGTATTATCTTATTAGTAAATATTCCTGTGTTATCCAAGGTTTTCAAGTGCATTCTTTTAGTTTAGTTTCCTTGCTTTGTTTGGGGATTTATTTCTTTAGGCACAGAGTGCCTCTATCATGGTCTGATGGTATGTGATGTGTCTCTTCAGATTGTTCCTGCTTGTTGCACTCTTCTTATTAAAGCACTGTCATTCTTTTCCTTATACTTGATATATTTTATTGATAGATAAAATGAATACATTGTGAGACAGTATATTATTATAGTTCTTTGGGTTATTAAATATTTCAATAATCATGTGGTTAAATCCTCATTTTGTAGTTGAATCTCTTCCCCCATGTCCTTTTAATTGGTCATATATTCCATATTCTGAATTTTTTGAAGTTTATTTATTTAAGTAATCTCTACACCCAATGTGGGGCTCGAACTCATGATTCTGAGATCAAGAGTCACATGCTCTTACAACTGAACCAGTTAGGCATCCCTACATTCTGATATTATTAAGAATTCTGTAAGGTTCTATAATTGAAAGCATCAATCCATGTTAATTTGGTTTTATAAAAGTTTATTCCTCAAAAACTAAATGTTGAATTGTCGTATGACCTAGCAATTCCACTCTTAGGCGTATACCCCAAAGAATTAAATTAGGGACTCAAATATACTTGTACATTCATGTTCATAGGAGAATTACTCAAGACAGCCAAGAGGTGGAAAAACCCAATTGCTCATCAACAGATAAATGGTCAATAAACTGTGGTGTATGTGCATAATGTAATATTGTTAGCCATAAAAAAGAATGATGTTCTTAAATATGCCACAATTTGGATGAATCTTGGAGATAATGTTATATATATATATATATTTGATATATTATACGTATAATATATTAAATAAGCCAGATACAAAAGGATAAATATTATATGACTTCACTTATATAAAATATTTGATAGGCAAATTCATAGAGAGATATAGCAGAATAGAAGATACCAGGGATGGAGGGAGAAGGGAATGGGAAATTATTTCTTGATGGTTATAGTTTCTTTTAGAGATGAGGAACAGTTTGGGAAATAAATGGCATGGTATTTGTACAACACTGTGAATATAACTAATGCCACTGAATTGTATACTTAAAAGGGGTTAAATGGTAAATTTATGTAATGTATATCTTACCACAATAAAAAAAAATTTAAAGTATACAATATGATTTCCTGACTTTTTGGAATCTATGTTATAATATTTTTAGGGCAGCAGCTAGCTTTAGGATTTTCTCCTAGACTATGCTGTGATTAGAGCTTTCTGAAGTAGGCATTCTGATCCAGAATTTAGAATATAATTTGCTTATACACAGATTTAATGTACTCTAGAATGTTAAGTGTATGTTACTATGCAAACAAGTGCCTGCATAAGTAGATTTTCTACTAATAACCTCTTTGGAAATGCACCATGAGCAATTTCTTTTAGTGGCCATATTAGTGAAGTTCACCACATGCTGGGTTTAGAGTTTTCAATAGCAAGTCAAGGTACATGCAGATGAAATCACTATTATTAAGAATAAGTGGGCCAGGAAGAGCATAGTTAAAACAAAAAATTATTGGAACATAGCTTATAAAGTTGAAAACAATCTGGAATTTTTAATCCTCAGTGATACCAACTTGGCAGATGGATGAGTGGATGTGCAATCATGTTAAGCATTGTGCTGCACTTAAAATTTGGATATAGATTCTGGAAGAAATTAGATGTAAATATAACACTTAATTAAAATATGTATTAAATAGTAATATAAATCACTAAGCTAATGAATATAGATTGTAAAATGTCTAAACTATTAGAGAAAATAAGATTGACCTCAGAAGAGTAGGGCCTGGTGGCAATAGGATACTTGTCTTTGCAATGTAGTTCTCTCCCTTCCTTCTATGAACAGGATCTCAGATCCCTGGTCACAGTCACCCAAATCCGAAGCAACAATCATGGGTCTGATAGTAGGCATCTGATCAAAACCAAGTTAGTCTGAATCTTTTCTTGCATTTTGTCTTACGAGGACAAGATGGAAAGGACTCTGTTTTTTCTTTTCCCTCTTCATATTGTGAGTTATAAGATGAGCCTAAGGTATCAGTGTTTGAGTAGGAGCAACATGGAGGAGAAGCCTGGAAGAAAGATGCCAACAAAGGGAGGCTGGTGAGCTTGGTAATAAAAATGTGAAGAGATCACCTGGCATCGGTTAAGCCCTGAGACCAGCTTCTATCAACACTGAGACCAGCTTCCCTTTTGCTGTTCTGTGTTTTTCTTGTTTCAGCCTATACATAAACACACATGTACAGTTTTTCCTTACGTTATTTTTAATTGTATACTTATCAGTTGGAATAAAGAATCCTGACTAGAAGCTCAGGAAAAGAACAACTGAAGTAATAATAGTTCACATGATAAATTAATAAGCTAAAATAATTTACCAGGTCTAAATTTCATTATACTGAAAGGAATAAATAAAAAAAATACATCAGAAGCATTCAAAATAAATACAAAGGAATACATTTTCCTATTAGACAGACACCATTAGACTGGGTGAAAAAAAAGTCAAATAGAGAAACCCAGAATATAAACAAATAGACGAGGCAAACAATATTATTTAAGTGCTATTTTCAAGAAGCACATTCCAAACAAAATGATAGAGTTTTAAAATGCAGGATGGAAAAAAAAATACCAAGTAAAAACTTATTTTAAAAACTACTCTATTAGTTTAGACCATATTAGTATTAATATAAGACAATATTAGTATTAGATAATGTTAGTATAAGAAAATTAAAACAATGTGAAGATTTTTTTGGATAAAGAGGCCTATTTTATTATGACACAAGGTATATTTTAAGAACTTTCAGCCATCAGGAGTCTATTTTTCTCGTCACGTAAGTTTAAAATATGCAAAGCAAACCGGAGGAAACATGTAAGGTCTAGTATATAAAGACAGACGAAATGGGAGACGGTAACACTTCCTTTCAAAAATCATCAGATCGGGCAGTGTAACCACAATGTGAACAAACATGACTCATGGGATGTAGTCATAAAGGGACACTATTTTGCATCCCATGGGCCTTTTGCATTTCTTCAGAGGGCCTATTTTCCCCCCTTTCCTAGCTCTGGTTACTGAGTAGCCCCATTATTTGCCCTAAAGAAAGAATTCCTGTTAATTTTGTCAAACACAGTCTCAATTCAGCCACTAAAGTGTTCAGTCCTATGTAATTGTTAAAAACTCTAATCTTGATTTAAGCAACCTCTCCCTCTCTAAGCCAGGAGCTACTGCAGGCAAATATCTAAACAAAGGAAATTAGTTGGTTTTTTCCCTCTAGAATTTCTTTTACTCCTTCCCTCTTTCTGGCTAATTGATGCCTGTAATGAGCAGGGATAGGTGAATGACAAACTTGAGGGAGGGGATGTTGTCTTTCTATAGATGCCTGGCTCATAGAAATTGCAAGTCTTGGGACACCTGGGAGGCTCAGTGGTTGAGCGTCTGCCTTTGGTTCAAGACTGATCCCAGGGTTCTGGGATCAAGTCCAGCATCAGGCTCCCTGCAGGGGAGCCTGCTTCTCCCTCTGCCTATGTCTCTGCCTCTCTATGTCTCTCATGAATAAATAAATAAAATCTTAAAAAAAAGAAAGTGCAAATCTTTCCCCCAAGACTTTGGAAGAGCAATTTCCTACCAAACTTCAAATTACTAAATTACTTCCGCAGAGGTGACTTTAGCCAGTGTGTTGTACTCAAGCTTTCCAGGCTTGACCCAGACCCCAGTCCTGCTCCTGTCCTCAAACTGGAGTCCACAGGTTAAACTCCCCGTTTAGTGATGGGGGCTGAGAAGTAGCACACTCCCTCCTCTTTCCTGTGGGAGTCAGAGGGATTGTGACTCACAGTAGAGTTCAATCTAGAGAAATCCTCCTCAACAATTCAAATCTTGACTCATTCGTTATATGCCAGATGTGTGTGAAGAGACTAACAGTTGTCTAAAGATTCATAAATACTTACTTCAAAATTCTTCATCGTGGGTCTGCCACCTAACCTTGAGACATGAGCGTCAGCCCAAACTTAACATTTTGCTACCTTCTGAGATAAGTAGAGATGAAAACTATTTGAATAACTTATTCTCTCTCATCCTCTCAATTGGCTCTAAGAGGAACAGCTAGATCCTTAAGTGCATTTATTAAGAAATGAAATAAAAAATAAATATAGTAACACTTTAATTTGAGATATTAGAAAACAATTACCAAAAGAGCATAGAGAGACCGAATGAACAATGATAAATTCAGGCTTCATAACACAGGCCATTTTTAAAAAGTATATGTGATTTGAAAAGCCATAAATTTTAAAAGGATTAACAAATAAAATATTTAAAAATCTAGCAAGTCTAATTAACAGGAAAGACAATTTACTAAAAATCAATATGAGGGGAAGAAACAGATAAAAGTACAGATGCTAAGGAATGAAAAATAAGAAAATACCCTGTACACATTTGTAGCAACATATTTGAAAATGTAGATGATTTAGTCATTTTCTAGGCAGATAAGAGTGTTAAAAAAATGACTAAAGAACAAGCAAAGTACTTTAAGATATCAACCAAAAAAAAAAAAAAAACCAGAAAAAGAAAAATTAAGTAAAACAGTACTGCTTTAAATGACATCTGTTTATCTTGTGAGTTTAATCAAATCATCCTATCAGACGCTTAAGAGTTGTCTCTAATTCCTATTATTTAAGTTGTCTCAGAGTCGAGAAAAAGATTAAAGCTTTGTTACTTATCACAAGGCTGCTATAGTACTAGTCTAATAATGTAAGACTATCACATAAACCTAAGAATAGCTCAGCATTACATATGAACACGAATATAATTCTTTAAATCAGCAAATTAAGTCCTTTACTGTTTTTAAAAGACTAATATAACATGGCCAGGTATATTTATCTCAGAACTGCAATGATTCCTTAATGATGAATCTCATTAAGGAATTATGTTTAGTTTGTAATAGAAATGGTATTTCAAATAATTGGGGCGAAAGACTTGCTATTTAATAAATAGTGTGTAGCAATTAGATACCCATATGGGAAAGATTAATGTTATAATTCTGCCACTCATCGTATACAAAAGGAAACTCCATATAAATCAAATACCTATATTTAGAAGTTCACAGAGGTTTTAGGGAAAAGAAAGAGAGAGAGAATATGTCTTTATTCCCTTGAGATAGCAAAAGGCCTCCTAATACGCTATAAGCTCAAAGGCCATGAAATGAAAGGTTGAGAAATCTAACTCCACAGACACTAATGCGTACTGTAGAATGCAAGATATCTTAAATAAGGTGAAAGGTCAAGCATCACATTGGAAGAAAACACCTGTAAAAGAAAATAACATATAAAAGATTACTAACCTTAGTATATTTTTTAAATGTTAACAAGTTTAGGGATGCCTGGGTGACTCAGTCGATCAAGCATCTGCCTGTGGCTCAGGTCATAATCTCAGGGTCCCGCATCAGGCTCCCTTCTCCGTGGGGAGCCTGCTTCTCTCTCTCTCTCTCTCTCTCTCTCTCAAAATCTTAAAAAAAAAATAAATGTTAACAATTTTTAGAAGGGCAAGCAATCTAATTATGACAAATAATTCATGGTAATTGATAGCAATTGCTAGTAAATATAAAAAGACATGTTCAGTGTCACAGTTAATCAAGAGAATACATATTAAAACAACATTGGTGTCCCATTTCCCGCTTGGTGGATGGGGGAGGCATATGAGATTAACGGTGAGATTTTGCAAAGGTGAAACTGGCACTCTTATTGGTGAGTATGCAAATTGGTGCAGTTTTCTGGAGAATCATTTGACTGGGTCTATTAAGTAAAAAAAAAAAAATTGCTTTTCCTTTGACTCAACAGTTTTATGTTAGGTATCTTTTCCACAGAATTACTTATAGATGTGTGCAAAGATGGATGCACAGGAAAATTTATTTTGTCATTGTTAGTAATAGCAAAAAGAAAAGAAAAATTGGATACAAACTATAATTTCCATCATTAAAGAATGGTTAACAAGTTTATGCTACTGATTTATTTAATGAGGCAATATACATAAAGCACTTAGAACAACATCTGGCACCTGATAAGCACCAGATATGTGTTAGCCTTATTATCCTCCCACCCTCACATTATAAGTTCTTTGAAAGCAGCATAGTTTTCTTTTTCACTCATTACTGTATCCCCTTCACCTCGAACAATGCCTGATATGTAGTGGTCTTCTTTTTTAAAATTTTTTTTTATTGGAGTTCAGTTTGCCAACATATAGCATAACACCCAGTGCTGCTCATCCCGCCAAGTGCTCCCCTCAGTGCCCATCACTCAGTCATCTCAATCCCCCACCCACCTCCCCTTCTACTATCCCTTGTTCATTTCCCAGAGTTAGGAGTCTCTCATGTTTTGTCACCCTCACTGATATTTTCACTCATTTTCTCTCTTTTCCCTTTATTCCCTTTCACTAATTTTTATATTCCCCAAATGAACGTAGTGGTCTTCAATCAACATATTTAAAATGACTCGTGTGTGTGTGTGTGTGTGTGTATACACACACATATATATAACTATAATGCTCTTTCTCTTTCTCTATATATCTATATAAAATGCTCTTTCTCTGTGATTACCCCTCTGCATCCATTTTCTGCCCTGCTCTGATTCCTAGGAAGCAGATTTGGGGTTCCTTTATCCTCTGGCTTTTAGTTTGTCGCAGCCCATGGAGGAACCAACAGAATTGGAGAGTGGAAGGACATTGAGTATTTCTCCCCTGGTACTTCTCTACCATACTCATGATTGCATCTCTTTAACTATGGCCATATCTCTCACTGGTTAAGTCTGGACAAGCAACTCCCACTCCATCCTAACCACCATCCACCCATGGCCACAGTGTTCACTAGGTTCCAGTTAACAAAGAAAATTCTCTTTCTGTTTTTGCAGTCATCAGGGTGGTAACTGCTTTCTTCTGCTGCTAAAATCTGGGTGCTTTACCATCCTGTGCTGATTCCCTTAACCCTACCCCCCCCCCGCCCACATCTCCCGTTCGTACCACAACTGCACGACATTGCTTAGCCACTTGGCAGCTATTAAATAACTCATCCAGAGGGAAAACTGGATGCGGTGACATAAAAACAATTCCATAGTGGGTATGTTAGACTTAAAGAGACCAAAAAAATGATACCCATATATGTATCATTAATCCACAGTTAAGATTTGCCATGTTTTGGTTTAATACTGTTTTCAACAGTTAGATATTTCAAATCCACGGTGTACTATAATAGAGGAAAGATTTGAATATATAATACACACCTGGACAATTCAGTGGTTTAAAAAGAGCTTTAAGTTTCTAAATATATAAACTTTCTAAATATATAAATCTTAGTCAACTCATGCCATTCCAGCAACAGTGCTGGAATGATAATGCAACCTCTTCCTTAGGTTCCACACCCTCAGGCTGTGTCACAGAGAACAAGGATCCCCTAATACCTACTGATCATTTGTAGCATCATTACCAAGTGTAATGCATGATATAGCATGATAGCGTCGTTTACTGTCATTCCTTGAAATATTATGGCACTTAGGTTTATAAAGTGATAACCAAAGACTGCAAAATCTTAAAAACTTTTGGTATTTTTAAGGGCCATATTTAAGTTTTACTGGTGTAAAACCTCAGGAGTTTCCCTAATGATATTCTAGACTGGCCTCTAACCCTGAAGGGCAAGGAGGGTCTTAGGAAAGAGGGAGACAGGTCACTCCAGATTGGAAGGTGGCAGATTCAGTAAGCAAGGTGCCTGATACCCAAGGCTTGCTTTGGGTGGCTGCAAGATGAGTGGATCTCTACATGCACCCACCTGGATCTCAAAAATTTATAAGAAGGCCTTAATTGGACTCAGCACATATTCAGTCTAGATCATCTAAAAACACCTTAATCTCAAGACTGTTCTTGCAACAGCCCCCACTGTGGGAATGGTGGGTAGAACATATGTACCAAGCATCAAGGTTATTGAGAAGCCTTCAGTTGCCCTGGTCAGCCTGTAGGTAACTAGTGATCATGTCCTCTTGATGGCTTTCCCAATAAATGTCTAGAAAATGATATTGAAACATTAAAATATGAATCACAGCTACCTCTGGGCATGGAATTGGAATCAGTCTGGGCCTAGGGAACATTTATCTGTTTTTTTTTTCCTCTAAGCTTCTGCATTATTGAAAGATAATGTTACAGTGAGCCTACACTGCTTTTCTAATTATGTAAACAAATTTAAATAAAATTTGATATAAAAGAATGATAGGATCTTCTAGAATGGAATTCTGACAAAATTTTGGTAATTGCATGGAAGTGAAAAAGAAAAGAGAACAATGTGACTATACCCAGAGCCCTCTGTATCAATATTGAAAAGAACACATAAATAAGCAGGAGGAATTGACACAGAGAGGCCACCGGGATCACAAACCTGAAAGTGAGAACAGAAGTCCTGGAACAGAGCAGACAGGCCTGCAGCAATATGGTCAGGATAGCCTGAAGCCCAGACTGTCTTGAAATCTATGAGGAAAAAGAAAAGTCCTCAAGACAATAAAACATATATATGTTTTTGCTAAGAACAGATAAGAACAAGCTGAAAAGAGAACGAATTGATCAGGGAAGATGCAGACTTATTAACCTGACAGAAATCATACTCATGGGCACCTGAGTGGCTCGCGGGTTGAATGTCTGCCTTTGGCTCAGACGGTGATCCCCAGGGTCCTGGGATTGAATCCTGCATCGGGCTCCCCATGGGGAGCCTGCTTCTCCCTCTGCCTGTGTCTCTGACTCTCTCTATGTGTCTCTCTGTGAATAAATAAATAAAATCTTTTTTAAAAAAGAAATAATACAAATGCTCAACTATTCATTTCTTTAACAAAGAGATGTGAAGAAAGGATGTCAGGGGGAAACTCAGTACAGGAGAGAAGATATGAAGTGACCACTTAGACCCTTAAATGGTATTCAGTTTTCAGACATGAAAAGATTATATTCTAGCATGATAAAAGAATTTACAAATGTGATCAAGAACACACTGAATAGGAAGGGTTTAAGGAGTGAACTAATGTTCCAATGTTTCAAAAGAGGAGACGGATTCTGAAGACTCATGGAAACTCAATTCCTCTGTGTGTGTGTGTGTGTGTGTGTGTGTGTGAAATGATCTTTTCTTTAATTCTATCAG
Source organism: Canis lupus dingo (assembly GCF_003254725.2). NCBI lineage: Eukaryota > Metazoa > Chordata > Mammalia > Carnivora > Canidae > Canis > Canis lupus. The sequence continues at coordinate 16,276,886 of NC_064254.1, forward strand.
TATCTTCTGTGTGCAGAGACAGTGTTCGTTTTCTGGGGCTGTTATAACCACGTTACCACAGACTGAGTAGCTTAAACAACAGAAATTTATTTCCTGCCAGTTCTGGAAGCTATCCGTCCAAGATCAAGGTGTCAATAAGATTGGTTTCTTCTGACGGCCTCTCTCTCTTGGCTTGTAGATGGCTACCATCTTCTACCTTCACATGGTCTTCCTTTTGGGTGTGTCTGTGTCCTAATCAACTTTTTTCGTAGGGACATATTTTTTTAAATATTTTTTAAGGATTTATTTATTTATGATAGACACAGAGAGAGAGAGAGAGAGAGAGAGAGGAGGAGGGAGAAGCAGGTTCCATGCCGGGAGCCCGAGGCCGGACCCGATCCTGGGACTCCAGGATCGTGCCCTGGGCCAAAGGCAGGCGCCAAACCACTGAGCCACCCAGGGATCCCTCGTAGGGACATATTGAATTAGCTTCCCTGCCCCAATACCTCATTTTATTTTTATGTGTCTCTATTTCTCTCTATGTGTCTCTATGTGTCTCCCTGTGAATAAATAAATAGTCACAGTAGAAGGGATTGTGGGTTGAGGTTTCAACATATGAAGTTTGGAGAGATAATTCAGCCCATAACTGAATTTTAACTGGAATTTAATTATTTCAGTATGTGTCTTATCATTGATATGATTATGTAAAGTTCTTACATGAGGGAATGCTAGTTGGATGGCTTTTTATATCATGGCAACTTTAATCATCAAGGAGATCAAGTGTTTGTCGAGGGCGAATGAATGAATGAAAAATACATATTGTGGGCCACCCAGGTGGCTCAGTGGTTTAGTGCCGCCTTCAGCCCAGGGCGTGATCCTGGAGACCCAGGATCAAGTCCCAGTCAGGCTCTCTGCATGGAGCCTACTTCTCCCTCTGCCTGTGTCTCTGCCTCTCTCTCTCTGTGTCTCTCATGAATAAATAAATAAAATCTGTTTAAAAAAGGAAAAATACATATTGTGAAGCAATGCCTTTCTCATCTCTGGAAGCTTTCTAATTCAGACTGGAATATCATGTGTGAATATTGCTGCTGAAGGGAAAGAGAAGTTAGTAAACACAAAGCTAAGGTGGCTTCTGTGAGAGCTCTGTGATAATAGTCAGTGAGGAGCAACTTGTACAAGTACACAGTTATGAGACCCTTCATGCACCTCACAGATTCTTTTCTTCTGTCAACAGAATGATGTCAACCCTAGTCCCATCAGCCAAATCTCCCCTCAGGAACTGATATCAAGAAAGCAGAGAAGGCTGGCTTAGTGAGGTCCTGGCTCTTATGACCAGAAGACGTTGGACCAAGGTGGACGGTATTCCCTCTTAGAATGTAATCTCTTACTACCTCTGAAGCAGCTGTCCTTCAGAATAATCTCTGAAACTTTGCCTATTCCCATTGTGGCATTTAGTAGCTTTCTGAGTTCTGACTGTATATCAGACTTAGGGTATCCTTCTATAGACATGGCAGTTGGAGGATTTTGAACTTGGCAATTGGCTTATCTCAGTTCTGGAACCTCTTGACAACCCTTCAAACCTCTTTAAACCATCCTTCCATTAGCATACTTGGTCCTTCCCACTGCTAATCAATTGTCAAGAACTAAAAGTCTTTACAATCCCAACAATGCCAGGGAGCTGATTTAAACCTAAAATAGCCAACCCCATCTAGACCCCATTATGGTACTGGGGACTTCAGGCCTCTGAATTCCACAGCACTGAGTTCGTTACACAGAGGTGAGAGGCTGTTGCACTACATGAATTAGGAATTTATTTATATGGAGAAGTATGCTCAGAGATCCAAATCTCCAACTTCTAAATGAATTTTATGAACTTGCTTTCCGATAAGGGCCATTTATAAAAGTGTTTTACTGAAGTTGTCACAATTTTTAAAAATTATTAAATCTTCTCATTTCAATTCATTCCATAAATACACAGCAACAGGGAGAAGTGATCACCATCTTTCTAATTTCTTGAGACCTGTCCCAAGTGCGCCTTTATAGATAGATATTCCTCTCTTCTGAGCCTCAATCTGAAATGGGATAATGGTAATTGATGATACATAAAAACAAGAACTGCAACCATAGTCTCTTTCCAGATTTTCAAATTAAGAAGTACAAGCTCAATTTCTCAAATTATTTAAAATAAATACCAATAGATCAATGTTGGCAGTATTTACAATCTTTCTAACATGAAATATTTGTCAAGCAATAATGTTTACTAAAGAATCATTGCATCCATAAACTTCTCTAAACTGGTGAATGAAATTTGACTGATAAAATGAAACCAGTTGGTCAACTGTTAATTAATTAGAAATTGTTATTTTTTTTAAAAAAATACGGTAATGTATAGGAATAGTGCAGTAGAACATACTTTGAAGTCACACAGACCAGAATTTTAATCCTAGATCTTCTTTTTTTTTTTTTAAGACTTTATTTATTTATTCATGAGAGACACAGAGGCAGAGACACAGGCAGAAGGAAAAGCAGGTTCTGTGCAGGGAGCCTGATGTGGGACTTGATCCTGGCTCTCCAGGATCAGGCCCTGGGCTGAAGGCGGCAGTAAACCGCTGAGCCACCCAGACTGCCCATAATCCTAGCTCTTCTACAGACTAGAAGCGTGAACTTGGGCCTAAGTTTATTTTCTAGAAGAGTTAATGAGATCTACATTATTGGGATGAAATGGAATCATGTATTTTAAAAAGTCCGACATAGAGCCAGTAACACAGAAGCACCTTACAAATGGTACTTATTATTATTATTATTATTGTGCAGCCCAACTCAATTGCTATAAATACTAGAATGGATACAGAAGAGACATTTCATTTTATGAGTACATTATATTGTCACCCTCATAAAAAGGCAAATAACTGCAGTGCCTACAGCACATTTTTCTGACTCATAATGTTTTCTCTATAGACCTCACTTTCCTTTCACTGACTTCTTGTGCTCTCTGCTTTTCCTTTAAGTGTACTGATGACCAAGAGCTTTATTTAGTGACGTGCTCTTCATTTGATTAAAAGAAAATAAACAATCACAATGAGAAATTTTACATATGTTGTGAGTAAAAATATACTTTGAGAAATCCTTTTGGGTTAAATATCCTTAAAGCAAGCCACTTCTAAGTGGAACAATGACAAATTCTGTAGCTGTTGCTCTTTCCTTCTCTCTGATTACTGCCGATAATGGTTAATAAGGATTCGAAAAGGAGCCACAATAACTCTTACAGTTTGCTTGGTTCAAGTAATGCAATCATTTCTACACATTCTACAGAATTTTGTTTCTATATTCATGTTTTATTTACTTTCCTGATTCTGACACATGTCTTCTGGTAGACCGAGAATGTAAGTCAAAAGATTATGGTGACTTTGATTTGAGTTACTGTGTTTGTGTTTGTCATTCTCAAGGATCTCTTTAGCATGTTTTCAAGTACTGCAACAGTTCTTATACTTTTCCATTTCCTGCAGATATTTTAAACTTTTTATGGTAGTTCATTATAATATGATAATGATAATAAACATCACTATAATAATGTTAAGGAAAAAAATGTTGCCGTTATTAAAATGTAAGGAAGATTTTATTCAAGAATAGTGCAGTAGGGATAGTGCAATAGGAAAGGACAGCAGTCTTAATTCCTAACATAGCCAAGATAGCCAGGGATTTATAGCCAACAAACAGAGTGAAAGGGTCTGTGGATGGAAAAGTACTCCAAGGAGACATCAAGGGTAGGGAGATTCTTGCTAAACTGACCTAGTGTGATTCCTGCTACAGACGGGTTCAAGTGTTTATCCACTAAAGGTGGGAAATAAGGAACTGGATCAGATCCCAAGAGTGTGGGAGTCATACTAAACTGAATCATAAGAATTTTCTTAAAACTTTTAGTTTTTTCTTGGATAGAGATGAAATCCATAAAAGCAAAGAGTGAGAATGGAGCCTAGTTAGACAACAAATGATCAATAACAAAATAAAAATGAAGACAATGTCTAGGGGATTTTTACTTGGCATGGGTATTTTGGTCCTGGTGACCTTGATATAATTTCCAGGCTTCCCCTATACCAATTAAAGATCTAAGAGGAAATAAAGTAATAAGAAATGGAAAGATATATGAGAATCAAGACACTATTTTGCAGTTACCACATAAGAAGTGCTAAACAGATCCCAAGAATGCATTATTATTATCAATTGGTATTGTTTGATTCCTTAGTGGGCTGTTGACTGTGTGAAATCCATGGAGTTGTCATCCTTGTCCATCAATATGTGCCCCTAATGGAATATAGTTGTCTGCTTTACATTTGAAATTTCATGCTTTGTCATAAAAATTTTGTGAATTTTGTTTTATTCTCTAAAAATATTTATGATTATATGAATATAAAAGCAATGCTTTATATAATTTATCAGTTTAATTACTTGATTTTTGTTCCTCAAATATCCTAAAAAATTGCCTATGGCTTATGTTAAGGCTTAGAGTATACCCCTGACATGCCATTGTAAACCTTCAATTTGTTGCTCTCCCAGTTCATTGTTCAAGTAGAACAAATGAGACAATAAGTAATAATGATAATGATAATAATAGAAGTAGTAACAATAATAATAATAGTGCTCAACATTTGTGCAACATGTTGGAGTTTTCAAAGTGAGAACAACATAAGGTAGGCATTAGAGGAATGGAGTCCAGATCCAGATAGATTGTGTTAAAATCCTTGTTCAGCCACTAATGAGCTTTTAAAGTTTGGGTAAGTTCCTTAACTTTTCTGGGTTTCAGCTTTCTTGTTTATAAATTGTGGATAGTAATAGCCTAACTCTCCAGGTTGCTTTGAAAATTAAAGGAGTTGATGTTTGTAAAACATTTCAAATAATTCTCTTACAAACTGACACCACTTAAAAGTTTGGGTGGGATACTATTTGTTTTATAAATAACATCATTTTAAACATTATTCTATACTGTTTAAAAGTAAACACTATTTAAGGTTGGTCAAATAACTATTTCATCTGATCTTAAAGCAAGGCTGCTAGTAAGACAGATAAACTTGACCACTCTCTTTCACCATACACAAATATAAACTCAAAATGGATGAAAGATCTAAATATGAGACAAGATTCCATCAAAATCCTAGAGAAGAACACAGGCAACACCCTTTTTGAACTCAGCCACAGTAACTTCTTGCAAGATACATCCACGAAGGCAAAAGCAAAAATGAACTATTGGGACTTCATCAAGATAAGAAGCTTTTGCACAGCAAAGGATAGAGTCAACAAAACTAAAAGACCACCTACAGAATGGGAGAAGATATTTGCAAATGATGTATCAGATAAAGGGCTAGTTTCCAAGATCTATAAAGAACTTATTAAACTCAACACCAAAGAAACAAACAATCCAATCATGAAATGGGCAAAAGACATGAAGAGAAATCTCACAGAGGAAGACATAGACATGGCCAACATGCACATGAGAAAATGCTCTGCATCACTTGCCATCAGGGAAATACAAATCAAAACCACAATGAGATACCACCTCACACCAGTGAGAATGGGAAAAATTAACAAGGCAGGAAACCACAAATGTTGGAGAGGATGCGGAGAAAAGGGAACCCTCTTACACTGTTGTGGGAATGTGAACTGGCACAGCCACTCTGGAAAACTGTGTGGAGGTTCCTCAAAGAGTTAAAAATAGACCTGCCCTACGACCCAGCAATTGCACTGTTGGGGATTTACCCCAAAGAAACAGGTGCAATGAAACGCCAGGACACCTGCACCCCGATGTTTATAGCAGCAATGTCCACAATAGCCAAACTGTGGAAGGAGCCTCGGTGTCCATCGAAAGATGAATGGATAAAGAAGATGTGGTCTATGTATACAATGGAATATTCCTCAGCCATTAGAAACGACCAATACCCACCATTTGCTTCAACGTGGATGGAACTGGAGGGTATTATGCTGAGTGAAGTAAGTCAATCGGAGAAGGACAAACATTATATGTTCTCATTCATTTGGGGAATATAAGTAATAGTGAAAGGGAATATAAGGGAAGGGAGAAGAAATGTGTGGGGAATATCAGAAAGGGAGACAGAACATGAAGACTCCTAACTCTGGGAAACGAACTAGGGGTGGTGGAAGGGGAGGAGGGCAGGGGGTGAGGGTGAATGGGTGATGGGCACTGAGGGGGGCACTTGACGGGATGAGCACTGGGTGTTATTCTGTATGTTGGTAAATTGAACACCAATAAAAAATAAATTTATTAAAAAAAAACTTGGTCATAACTCATGGATGGAAGTTTTGGGAGATAATTAAGGTCTTTGCCCCAGTTCAGATAGCTAGTCAATGGAATATTTGGGTAGAAACTCTGTTTCTTAAATTTGAATTCCTCTCTGTTCTTGGAAATCTTGTCTTTGGAATAGCCACTGCACACCTACTCTGATAAACCTGGTAGAAAGAGGGGCTCTACTTTTTAAAATCATGGCAATAATGTATTTTATCATGTAATTGTCAAAGCAATACTCTAGACACTGAAAACATTTGGCTAAACATAATAAATGTTTTACTGAGTTTAATTAACTTCATGGGAGTAGGAAGATGAGAGATAAAAAAAGTATCCTTTCTCTACAAAAAGAAATATAGAAATAAAAATGTGTCTGTGTATAAACCCCAAAAAACCTTTTGTGGCTTAAAATAATGGCTTTTTTTTTTTTTTTTGGACTAGAGAGAATGTCAGGCATACAGTACCTTAGTTTTATAGAATATGAAATTGAAGCTCAGAAAGGTAAAATGAGTTTCCAAAATTATGGTACTAATTAGACACGGAGCTGGCATCAGAAAATACGTACTTTTTATTTCTGGGGTATACTGTCCTTTGTTATAGGAATATTAACTATGTTATCTCCAGTTTCTTCCCCTAGGGAGATTCTTAACTCAGTCCCATGTAAGACTAGAATGTTTCTACACCTGGAGACAAAGCAGATAAGGGCCTTAGAATAGGGGTCAATGCAATTTGCTGTTTCACATTATCAAGTCAGATTAAAATATAGGTATATAGCTGTTTAAAAAGATTTCTTTATTCTTCTCTAATTTACACAATGAGACAAAGTTGGGTCACTTACTGTGTCCTCCTTTTTCTTACAGTTACACAGCTGACCGTACTAATTTTGTTTAAGGAAAGCAATTATTGAAAAGTTCCTTTAGACATGCAAATTTAATGGCCTATTTCTATAGTGCATGAAAGAAAAGTCTTTGTGAAATTATAATGCTAGTGAATTTGAAGTTATCTTAAAAGGGTTTACAATCCGCCTTCCCCTTCAAAAAAAAGTGGAACAGGGCGGTAGGGCTAGCTGCTGCTGAAATAAACAATAATTTCTCCCTTTCTAAATATTACTACTAACATACTTCCTACTCCCATTCCCAACATAAATCTACATCTATCTGAATTTATTTGGTTGTGTGCATTGATGTTTTTGTTTAGTGGCTGAGAATTAAAAGCAGAATTTGTCATTGGTGGTTTATAGTGAAGCAGGGGATTACAAAGAGAGGAGAAAAGGGGTGAGAGGAAGGATGAAGGGATGTATAGCCTATTCCTAATTGGCCCCTTAGCTTGGCCTTAAATAGACAGAATAGAGATTGAGTGACGGGGCAGAGGCTGATGACATTAAATTAGGATTTTGAGAGATTTGGGGCCTGGGCAGAGGTGCTTCAGGACCCAAAAGACAAAGAATGGCCTAGAGACATGGAAACTGGCCTTGTTTCTATGTGGAACGTAGCATCAGAAACCTCCTGCTGTAGTATTTATGGGCATGGTTTGCCCATGATTGGCAGTGAGTACTGTTAGGCTACTCTGATTTGCTCTGTAGATGTGTATACAGATGTGTATACAGATCAGAAGGGCAAATAAAAACAGGGCAGACACCTGGTGGTATCTTCTGCTTTAGATTTGACTCAATATTTAAGTGGAGCACGCTGTTGGGTACTTAGACTTGTAGTCACTCTGAGAGAGATGGCTGGAGTCCTGCTATTTCAGAGGTAAGGTACTTGAGGCATAGCCACATCACTTACAAGTATATATTTCAAGTGATCCAAAGAGATTCTGTAATTGACTTCATTTACCCTTCTTACAAGTCTCAAGAATCTCTGTGTCATCCATCATAGAAAAATAGACTTGCACAGTCTTATAATTGGAAATGGATTATTTTCATATCTGTACATTCACATAGGGTATATGAAAAATGAATAGTGTCACTTTCAGGCCAATGCAGAGACATCTCTTCAGCATATCTGACCAATTGTCCTCTAGTCCTTCAGTTTTGTCAGCTCTAAATTCTTATTTATAGTAAATAATTGCTATTTAGGGGGAACCCAAAGCAGTGCCTTGATAATGCCCACTCTTGGTTTCTACTTCTGCCCTTTGTAGCAGTAGACTGACCCTTCTGTATGACATTCCTGCGAGTATTTGAAGACAGCCTTTGTGTCCCAATGCATCCTGCATTTTTAATTTTCCAATCTATCTTTTGGTTCTTCAGCTATTCTATATCTAGGGTCTATACCTTTCACTATAATGATGATTTGCCATTTCAATGTAGCGCTCACAGTGAAATTCAAGATTTCAAGGTAGGTTCCTCCCTTGTTAAGGGCAACATATATCCCTGCTAGAATGCCTTTAACTAAAATTATTATATCATTGAATAAAGGGGAACTGTGAGTATAACTGTCGTTATATTCTCAACAGCTGCCTTCTGGGAAGGAGTGTGAAGGCAGTTAAGTGCTATAAAGTGCCTACTGAAAACTTGAAATACATCGGTAGGATAGTCACAAAAATACTGCAGGCTAGGTATTATCACCTCCATTTTACAGAGGAGAAAATGGAGGCTCAGAGAAATTCTATCACTTGTCCAAGGTACAAAGCTGACAAATACAGCAGCTGGATCTTTGTGTGTATAGAAGTATGTGAATTCTAGCACAGGTTTCTTTCTTTCTTTTTTTTTTTAAGATTTTATTTATTTATTTATTTACTTATTTATTAAATTGTATTTATGATAGTCACACACAGAGAGAGAGAGAGGCAGAGACATAGGCAGAGGGAGAAGCAGGTTCCATGCAGGGAGCCCGATGTGGGGACTCAATCATAGGACTCCAGGATCACATCCTGGGTGGAAGGCAGGCGCTCAGCCACTGCCGCCCAGGCATCCCTACAGAAGTTTCTTTAACACTTTCTGGTACTTACGTTTTCAAGTTCTTGGTCCTCCAGCTTAGGTGACATTTCAGAAGAGGGAAAGGATCTAAAACAGCCTCTTGTATAGTTAAAATGCTCACACATCCTAATCTATAAAATAGAAGTAGGAGGGAATAGATAGAGCAGGGCAAATCATTTCTGTGGCATAGGAAACAGCCGCAACAATTCTAAGATGATGAGGTTTCAGGCCCCACTATTGTAGTAATAGCCATGCTGTCTCCATAGAGAGAGCTTATGGTTAATTCACACTCCCTGGGATTTTCACATAAACCCATCTCCTCTCCTCCTCTTGCATGTGTGCAGTTCATTTTTTTTTTGATAGGAAATAAATATGGATATTTACCTCAATTACTGTTAGATTTCAACATTTTTTTGGTGCCATTTGTCTGGCCTGTTGATTTTGCCATCCAGGGAATTCATTATTTATATCAGTATTTTGTCATCCATATATCTAGTAGGAAAGCACTCTGGGCTTTCATTCAGCCTCTGATGTAAATCCTGAAGAAGACCAAATGTAGGACAGAGAGGTTTCACAGCTTTCTATACCCTTGTGTATACATAGTGAAGATCAGAATTCAAATGATGAAAGGCTTCCCATGAAAGCATGGTCACTGGAGAAAATTCTCTCTGGAATTACTAACATCAATGTTCTTTTCTTCCTTGTATCTAAAAAAAAATGCAGTGTAGATAAATCTGATAAGTATTATCATATATATCATACATATTATATCTGACAATAATCCAATGAGGAAGGTAATATTAATTTGATTAGTGATAAGTTAACTAAATTTTATAGAATATAAATAAATCCCTTAACATCACAGATCTAGTATCAGAGCCTGATAACAAGACTGGTCTCTAATTTGGAAGTCTATTAAGTACTCCTCTCTCTAAATACTTGCCTAAGTTTTCTGTGTTTTTCAACTTTTGGACTGACTTGTTTTTCTCCTCAGCCTTTCATTTAACCTTGTCCTTAGTATGGAAAGCCAGCAGTGGCAGACAGTCAGAATCACCAACACCTTCTAAAAACAGCTCTCCAGTTGCCAACAAGGAGCCCTGAAGATCCTTAAAACTTCTGCTGTATAAGGGGTTCTCTACGTACATTCTTAAAAATGCGTGGCTTTATGCCAATGTATACATGATGTTTTCCTATACATAATTGCTTTAAAGTTGAGTTCAAACATAGTTCACCATAGCAAATATCACTAGATGTTTTCTTAGGCAGTATGTAGAGAGTCTCAAGGGTTTTAAAAGGTAAAATGGTTTTTCATCTTTGGGAGTTGGTCTCCCTGTGTTTCTTACTAGAAGCATGGAGTAACTTAGCAATTCCCTAAGACGTCAAGATTTAGAAGATAAAATCTGTATCATAGTATTTTACCATCCTAGTAAAATTTCAGGATTTTTTTTTTTTTTTTCTGAATGCTTACTCTGTTGCTAGGTGCTGGGTAAGCTGTTTCAAATGCAGTGATATGATAACAAAGAATAATGAGGCAACGACAGATCCTCAGATAGGGGAGATCCATAATCAGCACTATGTAATATTAGACATGATTACATATGTAAATAACAGTAACATAATTTAGATAATAAGCTAAATACATATTTGATAGCATATTATAACTGTATGTATACACTAGAACCCAGCATTTTAAAATTTAATGAATTTTGACATTTATCACTTATTGAATCATTGCTCTCACTTGGGATGGTTATTGCTAACAGATACTCAAAAAAAAGTTCTAATTTAACCACTAACATACCAACTTAGTTTTATATTGGTGGTTTTAATGGGTCAGCTACTGTATGTAAGTAAAACTTCTCAAAGAAGTGACTGGTTTTCACAGAGGTAGGCCAAGACACTGCAGTATATCCTGAGTTATAGTTAGTTCATTGTGTTAAACTGTAGGACGTTACACAAATGGAAAAATGTGGTGAAAATTTCCTGAACCTTTGTGAATAAGGAAATACTAAATAGCAAACTTGAACTAGCATTTGAAGCAGAGAAGGTAAGCTAAGTTTGGATCTTATTTGCTATTTACAAGTCTAATTATCTTTTATTTATCTTCTCATTAAATCACAAATACATGGTTAATGCACTGGGCCTTTTTTTTTTTTTAAGATTTTATTTATTTATTCATGAGAGACACAGAGAGAGAGAGAAGCAGAGACATGGGCAGAAGGAGAAGCAGGTTCCATGCAGGGAGCCCGGCACGGGACTGGATCCCCGGACTCCAGGATCACGCCCTGGGTCAAAGGCAGGCGCTAAACCGCTGAGTCACCCAGGGATCCCCTGCACTGGGCCTTTTTAAATGTATGCCAATTTTACATAATATTTTACTGAGTAAAGATTGAGATTTACTCAAAATTTCCCAAAACCAATAGTCATAAACATATATATGTATACATCAACATATATTTGTGTGTATTTATACGTATATATGTATATATAATCATATTAATTTCACTCAGGGTAAAATACTCAAGAGACTAGTTTTGATTGGAAAGAATGTGAGTTATTCAAGAGGTTGGCCACCTGGGGAGAAGGCAAGCTCTTGTCCAAAGGCCAACTCTGAGGTTTTTGCTTGGTGCAGATTTTTAAAGGGGTTTAATCAGCTAAGGGAATGCAGTGGTCTGTGACATGTCTTGATTATGTGCAGATTCCATGATGCCAGGTACAGAGTTATCTCGGTGCTGGGTGGTTGTACGAGAAGTTCTAGCACCTAGTGGCAGGGGTGGAGGGTTGTACAAGAAAGTCTGGTTCCTTGATATCCAGGGCTGGTTGTGCAAGAGTACTCTGTTCCTTCTGCAAGGGAGGGCAAGATCTACAGAGGCACAAAGGGAAATCAGTAAAATTATCTGTGTGGCCTTGGGAAAGAAAAACATTTTGTTAAAAGATTGCTGGGTTAATCAGAAAGCCAAGGCAATTTTGAACACACTTGCTGGTCTCTGTGGCCTATGAACATTCTGGTCCTTCATTCCCCAAGTCCAGCAGTCTACAAATCTCAAAGAAAGTAAATTAGGGGAGTCTGGGTGGCTCAGTCTGTTAAGTATCTGCCTTTGGCTCCTATCATGATCCTAGGGTCCTAGAATTGAGCCTGACATTGGGCTCCCTGCTCAGTGGGGTGTCTACTTCTCCCTCTCCCTTTTCCCCTTCCCCTACTAATGCACTCTCTCTCAAATAAACAAAATCTTTAAAAAAAAAGAAAATAAATTAATACTATTACAGATCAAGGACCTTAGGTCAGCAAGGAAGGAGTGTCTTACCTTGAAGCAGATAATCCTTAAGACTGGCTGGAGTCTGGAGGCACCTGGGTGTCTTAGTGGTTGAGCATCTGCCTTCAGCTCAAGGTGTGATCCTGGGGTCCTGGGATTGAGTCCCACATCAGGCTCCCCATAGGGAGCCTATTTCTCCCTCTGCCTATGTCTCTCTATGTGTCTCTCATGAATAAATAAATAAATAAATCTTAAAAAAAAAAAAAAAAAGACTGGCTGGAGTGCTATTACAGTGGGAAAATAGTGTGTTTGGAGATCTCATTGATGCTAAGTAACCTTTCCCATACAGTACCCCATCCATCTTTTCTGTCTGGGTCTTCCTGAGTTATATTCTTTTGTGGCAAACTGGTGGTCTAATAAGTAAAATGTTTCTCTGGCTTCTGTGAGCTTTGCTAGCAAACTAAACAAATCCAAGGAAGAGGTTGTGGAAACCTCTGATTTATAGCCTGTCAGTCAGAAGTACTGGAACAATGTGGGTATGCAAATGGCCCTCCTGAGTTGCAGTCCAACTCAGGAGAAAGTCTTTGGAAACTTGAATCTGTAACCGATGAGTTAGAAGCACAGGTAATAGCTTGGGCTGATGACGCATATGAAGGAGGGGCAGTCTTATAAGATTGAGCCCACAACCTGTGGGATCTGACACTATCTCCAGGTAGATAGTGTCAGAGCTGAGTTGAATCGTAGGACTCCCTCCTGGTGTCTGAGAATCACTTGGTGTTCTGTGGGAAGCACCATGCCCACCCACCCCTGCCACCCCCCAACACACAAGTTGGAGATAGATCCAGAAACTCCCAGAAATGTATTCACTCCATAACTTGTATTTACTAAAGTCTATTTTATTCTTCCACTCTTTGATCTGTGAGAATAATGCAATATTTCAGTGTGTCATAGAATTCTGGAGTTGGGAGAAACTAAATGTACAAGGGCCTCAAATGTGCTACATGTTTCCCAGAGAGTGTCTTGTGTGTTGTAAATATACATTGAAGAAAGTCTCTTGGGGATCTTTGTATATTATAATCAAATAAGAGAGGCTAAGTGACTCATCAAAGGTCACATAGTTATTCAGTGTCAGAGCACTTTATCTTCAGACTCAGATTCCATTGTCCTATTCAACTACACTATAATCCCTTCCCTGAAGAGGCTTGCTGTCCAAGTGACAGCTCAAATTTATGTATTGTGGAGAAATATATCTACATAGGGCAGGAGTTGAAAGCATACACAGGGGTGGACAACCTGGGTTGAAATACCTCCTCTGCCGACTGATCCCTTTGCCTCTATTTTTCTTTCTTTAAAATGGCTTATTAATAATGGTATCTGTCTTGAAGTGCTGTTGTGGATTATATGTTAATAGAAACTTAGCACAGAGTAATTGCTATATATCTGTTAACTTCAAAAAGACCATGTAATTTTTAAAAATACAGAGACATATGGTCTATGACAAAGTATAGTGATCCTGATTTCCTACTACAGTGTATTTCTGTAATATAGGAACCGGGTGGATGATGCCACAGGTATGGGCATTAAGACTGTTGTATAGTTAAGAATTACACCACAAACATAGAAGTTACTTATCTCTAAAATGACCGTGACCAAGGATAGAACTAAGTGTCCTAGAGCTCTGCAGACTGAGGAAAGAATGGACTGAAACAAGTAACCTAGAAACAAAAACAAAAACAACCAAACAACAAAAAAGAGTTACTTATTATTTGATCTGATGAAAAGATGTAACAGCCTCTGTCTTTAAGGATCTCATTCTTTAGCAGGAAAGATAGATTAAAAAATAATGTGTGACAGGTGCATGGAGAAGTGAGCCCAGTGTGCCCCCAAAAGCCATGAACCTGAACTTGCTGCCCGATTCCATGGCTAAAGAATCAGGTATCAGAGTCAGGCCACCTGGCTTGATTCATCACTTACAAGCTGTGTCATTCTCTGCATGTTACTCAATTCCTCTTTATCTCATTGTGGAACAGCCCCTAAGCATAACGTTTTTGCCCAAATGACATTTGTTTCTTAGCGGTACAATCAAATCCCCCTTTGCTTCTGACTCCTTCCTGGTAAGGATTCAGCTCTCTAAGACTGATGGTCTATTGGTTTACTTCTTGCAAAATTCTTTTGAAATCAGCTCTATCTGACGCTGAAGGTAAGCAATCCGAGTAGAAGGCGGAGGTGGCTGAGGCCACAGGACATGTCATTGGATGGCTGCAACCACCAGGCTTGAGCCCTCATCTTACCAGGGCTGTGGCTGGTGCTGGCCCAGTCGTGATTACTCAAGGGGCAGATGGTGCACCTGGCCTACCGTATTGCATGGCTGGCACCGCAAATTTGGTTAGACCTCAACCTCTGTCACATCAAGGGAAGGGCTGGTGCGTCCTGACCTACGAATGTTGACAAAAGAGGGCTGGAGGAGTGTGAACTTCTGCAAAGGAGCAGAGACCGAATCCATGTCCTTTAATCCCAGTGGTATCTGTTCTTTTTATCTACTTGATATTTGTATCTCCATATCTCAATAAAGGCAATTTCCCTCCTTGAGTCCCCACTTGGCAGAGCCTTTGTAGCATTCCACCTGCAGTGTACAACCTCACCAGAGATCCTGGCAGACAGAGTAGCACAAGTTTCAACCTGTCTCTAAGTCAATTTTTTTTACCAATTATCCACTCTCAGGCCAGCTTCGTTCACTTTGGGTGAGTTTCTTATTCCTACTTCAGTTTCATTTTTGTTTGTTTTGTTTTGTGGCATTACAACTTAGCACTAATGCTTTAAGTAAAAGTTGAAAAAATATATATATACACACACAAATTAACAAATATTGGGCACTTCAATCAGTTATATCTTCACTATACACTTGAGAATAGGCAAATTTTGGCTAAAATTAAACTTGGTCAATACGATCAGACAGCTGAGAACTATAACCTTAAGGTTTTATTCTTTCCCATACACATCACACTTTGCATTGCTTTTCACAAAGTATTTGTGTGTGTGTATATATATATTTTTTTTCAGCTTTTACTTGAACGTTAACGTAGAATAGATACCTGGATGGAGAACTCCTGGTTGTCCTACTGCCCGCTCTGCCTTGCACCGTGGTTATCAACTTTGCTTACATCAAGTGTAGGTAGGTACAAGTAGTAGGCTCACAACGTTTGACCTTGACTGGTTTTTCTAAGTTATTTTGTACATTTTTCAGCAGCTAAACCAAACTGGGTCTTCAGCTTTATCCCCATTTCTTTCTTTTTTTTTTTTTTTTTTTTTTCTCTCTTTTTTTTTTTTTTTTTTTTTATTATTTTTATTTATTTTTTTTATTGGTGTTCAATTTACTAACATACAGAATAATACCCAGTGCCCGTCACCCATTCACTCCCACCCCCCGCCCTCCTCCCCTTCTACCACCCCTAGTTCATTTCCCAGAGTTAGCAGTCTTTACGTTCTGTCTCCCTTTCTGATATTTCCCACACATTTCTTCTCCCTTCCCTTATTTTCCCTTTCACTATTATTTATATTCCCCAAATGAATGAGAACATATAATGTTTGTCCTTCTCCGACTGACTTACTTCACTCAGCATAATACCCTCCAGTTCCATCCACGTTGAAGCAAATGGTTTTATCCCCATTTCTTATACGGGAAGAGCCTTTATACAACTGGACACATTTTGGTTTTTCCTTATTGAGAATTTTAACCCTTTTGTATTCTTTCTACAATAATTTGTAAATATATTTATTTTTACTTTTTTTTTTTTACTTTTCAGGTCGAATATTTTATACTGCACTTATTTGTCAAAATAAAGATTCTCGTGTGTGTGTGTGTGTGTGTGTATACACACACACACACGTTCATATTTAGGGACAACTCCCACAATTACTGGCTGAATGGTAAATTGAATGCTGATAGTCTTTTTCTCTGTGTTCAATATTTGGTTTTGTGTAGCTGTTTTACCTGCCTATTAAAAGAAACAACCAAAAACGTTCATTTACATTCAGATGTTGTTTGCTATTTTCTTTTCAGTTAAACATGCAAATTGTCATCATTGGCAAATTGACTATACAACAATTAGATGGAAATCGCCTCTTTATTCAATTTTTCTAAAGCATGAATGTCTTTTCCACTTTCCAAATACATTTCCTTTTTTCTGTGTTTCGAGTTTGTGTGATTTTTAGTAATCAGTTCTTTTTAATTGCTTTTTTTAAAATTCTCCAATACTTATATCAAGCTGTGCTTTGGAATTGAATTTAGGTTTTTTTTTCCCCTCAGGGTATTATTATTTGTGGAACATCAATGATGTTTTATAAAATGCAAAATAAACGATGTCATAAGAGAATTGACTATTATTTTCAACTAAAATAACTTAGCAACAAGAGGCTGAAACCTCTTGTTTTAGTGGAAAAGTATTTCTACTTTGGTGCTACTTGGAATATATTCATGATCTTTTGCTAAGGCTAAAAATCTGTGACTGAATATCCCTCTGTGACCTTCTAAACTTTCTTTCTCTGGTTCTAGCTCTTGTTTTATTTGAGCCACATGTTTTGAAGGTCTCCCAAGTCCAATTCCTTAGCTCTCTGCTCTTCTCTATTTATATCTGTCACTCCCATAGCTTTCCTTTCACTACTATATATGGGTGATCTCTGACCCTGAACTAAATTCTAGCTTTATGTGTCCAAAAGTTGCTAGAATATTTTTTTTTTTGGACTTCTTGAACTAAAAAGCCCACAACTTATACTTGGTATTTTACTTTCTTTGATTGCATCCATTGGTAAAGAATGAGATAAACCTCTACGATGACTGCTCAAAGATATTTGTATTCCTATTTCATTGACTCCTTTTGCAGGAAGCCAGTTCATGTGCAAAACCATTTAAACTGCGTTATATAAACTCACTTCTAAAGAAGTAAACGTTGTCAATATATCATTGTGCTTCTATGCTTTTCTGTTATCTATTTTTTACTGGGCTTAAAATACATAAGATAAAATTCATCATCTTAACCATTTTTAAGTGTACTCTATAATTGAGTTAACTATATGCATGTTGTTGTACCACAGATCTCTAGAACTTTTTCATTTTGTGAAACCAGAAGTCTATATCCATTGAACAACAACTCCCCAATACCTTTTCCTACTTTCCCAGCACCTGGCAACCACTATTCTACTTTGTGTTTCTGAGGATTTGACTATTTTAGATACTTCTTATGAGTAGAATTGTAAAGTATTTATCTTTTTTGTGACTGGTTTATTTCATTTAGCATAATGTTCTCAAGGTTTATCTATGTTGAAGCATGTGACAGGATTTCCTTTTTTTTAATATAAGGCTAAAAAATAGTTCATTGAATTTTTTTTTTTTTTACCCATTCATCTACTGATGGACATTCAGCCTGCTTCCACCTCTTGGTTATTTTAAATAATGCTACAATAAACATGGGTTTGTAAATATACCTTTGAGATTCTGTTTTCAATTCTTTTGAATATATATCTACAAGTAGGATTCCTGGATCATACAGTAATTGTATTTTTAATCTTTTGAGGACCTCCACACTGTTTTCTATAGTTGGAAGCACCAGTTTTCATCCCCATCAATGGTGCACAAGGGTTCCAATGTTTCCATATCCTCACCAACACTTGTTTTCTTCTTTTTTTTCTTTTTTCCCCACACTCTTTTCCCTTTCTTTCTTCTTTCTTTCTTTCTTTCTTTCTTTCTTTCTTTCTTTCTTTCTTCTTTCTTCTTTCTTTCTTTCTTTCTTTCTTTCTTTCTTTCTTTCTTTTCTTTCTTCTTCCTTCCTTTCTTTCTTTCTTTCTTCCTTTCTTCCTTTCTTCTTTCTTTTTCTTTTTTTCTTTCCTCTTTTTCTTTCTTTCTGTTAGTAGCTATTCTAATGTGTATAAGGGTAACATCTCATTGAGGTTTTCATTTTCAATTCTTCATAATCAGTGATGTTGAGCATCCTTTCATATGCTTGTTATTCATATATCTTCTTTGGATAATTTTCTACTCATGTTTTTGCTCATTTTTAATTTGTTGTTGAGCTGTAGGAATTCTTTATATATTCTAGATATTAACCTTATATCAAATATAAAGTTGGCAAATATTCCAAATCCATTCCAAAGATTGCCTTTTCACTCTGTTGATTGTTACTTTGCTGTGCAGAAGCCTTTAAGTTTGATAATAGTCCCACTTTTCTATCTTTATTTTTAGTGCATATTGTTGTTTTGTGTAAAGAATCATTGTTAAATCTGATGTCATGAATCTTTTACCCTGTGTTTTCTTCTAGGAGCTTTATGGTTTCAGGTTTTGTGTTATATTTTTGATCTACTTTGAATTCATTTTTGTGTATTGGTCTATTTGCCAGTACTGTACTGTTTTGATTATGGTGGCTTTCCAATATGTTTGAATTTAGGAAATGAGAGGCCTCTAGCTTTGTTTTTCTTTCTCAAGATGTTTAGACATTCCATATGAGAGGATTTTTTTTTAATTTCTGTAAAAAGTGCCATAGGGATTTTGATATGGATTAAATTGAATCTGTAAATTACTCTGGGTAGTATGAACATTTTAACAAGAGTGTATCTTTCAATTAATGAACATGAGGTGTGTTTCCATTTATTTTTGTCTCCTGTACCTTCAGTATGCTTTGTTGTTTTCAGTTATAAGTCTTTCACATCCCTAGTTAAATTTATCTCTAAACATGCCATCTATGAACAGAAATAATTTTACTTCTTTCTTTTATATTTTAATCTCTTTAGTTTTTTTTTCTTGCCTAGTTGCTCTAGCTAGAATTTTCAGTATTATGCTGAATGGAAGTGGTAAGGGTGAGCATCATTATCTTATTACTGATCTTAGAGTGCTGGAGGTTATTCATAGATGGCTTTCAGCATGATGTAGTTTCCTTCTGTTCTTAGTATGCTGAGTTTTTATGAAAAAGTGGTGAATTTTGTCAAATGGCTTTTCTGCATTAATTGAGATAATCATGTGGTTTTGTCTTTTAATGTGGTATATTGCATTGACTCATTTTTGTGTATTGAAACAATCTTGCATTCTAGGAGTAAATCCCACTTAGTCATGGTGTATAATTTTAACTTGTTGTTGGATTTGGTTTACCAGTATTTTGTGGATGATTTTTTCATCAGTATTTATTAGGGATATTGGTATGTAGTTTCTTTTCTCATAGTATCTTCGTCTAATTTTAGCATCAGGATAATTATGGCCTCACAGAACGAATTTGGAAATGTTTCCTCCTCTTTAAAAATACTTCTTTATGATTCAATCTTGGTAGGTTATATGTTTCTAGAAATTTATCCATCTTTCCTAAGTTATCCAATTCGTTGGAGTGTAAGTATTCATTGGAGTTTTATATTCTCCTTTTTATTTCTGTGACATCAGTGGTAATGTCTCCCCATTAATTTTTGAATTTTATTATTTGAATCTTTTTCTTTCTTAGCCTATTTAAGAGTCTCCTGTATTTATTTTAAGAAAGATAACTTTCTTCTCTTCTTTTTATTTTTTCACTTTTAGGTCATTAACCTAAACATGGAATAATCTATCACATATTTACACTTGTGATTTGAAGAGTAGAACAGAAGTCAGAAGATCCTAGGATGAGGTATTGTCCTTGTCTTCTTGAGCTGCAATAATAGGTCACAATAAACTTCATGATTAAACAACAGAAATTTATTTTTTTATGGTTCTGGAGGCTAGAAATCCCAGATCCAGGTCCAGCTGGGGCAGTTTCTGATTAGGGCAATCTTTTCTAGCTTGCAAATGGCTGCATTCTTGCCATGTTCTCATAAGGCAGAAATAAAATGAACAAGTTCTCTGTTGTCTCTGCTTATGTGTACACTAATCTTATCAGATCACAATCACATCATTATGAGCTCATTTAACCTTAATTACCTCCTTATAGTCCCTATCTCCAGATAATTACACTGGGGGTTAGGGATTCAACATACGAATTTTGGAGGACGCAATTCCATTCAGAGAAGGTATACACAGAAAAAGAGGAAATATTTTTCTTGTTTACTACAACATAAATCTGGAACATACTTTCACCAAAAAAGAAGACACTGACAAGCATTGAAGTAGATTTCTATTCTAAGATAAAATTTTCTAATTTTTCAATTTCTGCCAATATTTCTTATATGGAATCATTCGTGCAAAAGGGTAGAAATTTACTCAATTTATCTGGGGCAGGGGGAAAATACACAATCTTACGGAATTATAATACAAGAATGTAGCCAAATTTCATCAGTCTTCCACAGCCCTCAAGTCTTCCTTAAGGAAGACTTTTTTCTTTGGTATAATATAAATCTCATACTGAATAAAACTTTAACTAAATTATAACTTAATGGGAAAAAAATCTATGTTAGATATGTGCTCAACTGCATAATTTTATAGAGGTTTGCAAAAACAAAATAAAACCATACATAACAGATATACAATCATATTCTTAGAGAAAAAAAGTTTTCTTTTAATGTGTATTCTTCTCTTAGATTGTCCAAGGTAGAATGAAGTGAAAAAAATGATGTCACATCTGGTACCTGACCCTGTTTCTTTTCTAAAGAAGTTATATAGTTTCCCTCTGCTAAGAAAATACTAACATCCAGTGGCGTGTTTTTTTTTTTTTTTGAATATGAGGAATATATATGCACATATCATCCCTTCTCTATCATCTGCCATAAATGTATCTTCTGTGTCTCCTCCTAATGACTTCACATAAATATTAAGCTCTTCCTTTAAAAATGAGCTTAAAAATAAAATCTATTATAAAATCCAATTTCACGTATTTCAAACAAAAATTTATTTTGACTATTTATAATTTGGTGTTCAAATTCAGTTATTTTATTAATACTCCTAAGCTTCCTTTAAAGAAAAAAAAACAAATTAAAAAAAGATGTTATTTAAAAGTCACTGAAAACATTAAGAATTAGATCTGGTCACGGGATCCCTGGGTGGCGCAGCGGTTTGGTGCCTGCCTTTGGCCCAGGGCATGATCCTGGAGACCCGGGATCGAGTCCCACATCGGGCTCCCGGTGCATGGAGCCTGCTTCTCCCTCTGCCTGTGTCTCTGCCTCTCTCTCTCTCTCTGTATCTGTCATGAATAAATAAAACAAAACAAAAAAAAACAAAAAAAAAAAATTAGATCTGGTCAGAGAAGGCAATGATTCATAACCTGAATTAATGACATACTTGTGTTTGTTCCAATGGAGTTTTAAATGGAAGAGAAATCATATGTAAATTGTAGTAAATGCTGAAATGAAGGAGAGAAAATTAGTTTCTTCTCTGAATGAAAAATAATGTTCAAGGGAAATAATAAACAAAACTTTATATAGAAATGCCTGTAGGTGGATGTCCAATTCAAAGTAATAAAATCAACCTTATATTGGCCCTAAATTCAAGATGAAATTGCTAGTTAATGATATTCAATTTTCAAAGGTGAATCTATTGGGAAACTGATGAAATTCTTATGAATGTTTCAAAAGATCTTGCTCATATTTCCCCTCCTTTTAACTCCTTCTCTCTGAGTTCATATTATTTTCTCCAACAAATCTAATCTGTAATGTAACCTAGACACATTACAACTGAGGGTGGTCATATGGCTGCTAGCAGAATTAGGTTTTACTGTTGTGAAGGATGTAAGATTTGATTTCTCCATAAACTGTCCCTTTTTCTTTTCTTTCATTTTTTGCTTATTTCCTCATTCATACAAAAAACCAAAACCCAGGAATGAGGTCATCGAAGCAGATGTGATCCCTGCCCTCATGAACCAGTAGTATGAAAATTGGTGGACAAATAGATTGTAAGCAAATAATCCTACAATTGTGTAAAATAGAAGTATGAGAAGCACTACGATTAAGAACAGTAGGATAATGGATTAGGGAATTCATCTAATCTGAGAAATCAGAACAGATATTCCTGAAGAAGTGATATTAGATTTGAGACCAGGGGTGAATTAGAGCTGTCTAGGCAAAATGGTTGTGAGGAAATATTACAGACTAATAATGGAAGACAGGCCACATTGAAAAGACTTGACATGTGAGAATCATGGCATCATAGGGCCTGAAAGACGCCAAAGAGGAAGCAAAGATGAGAAAAAGCAAGGCTTTTTCATCTAAGCCACTTTGGCTATTATACATACAGCAACAGAAAGTCTTTGTAAGAATTTTAGGGGGTGAGGACAATAAGATCTTCATTAAAAAAAAAAAAAAAAAGATCTTTCTGTACTTTCTATGGAGAATGGATTTCTGGGAGCAAAAGTGGAATTTGAGCACTTGTCAAGCTAGTGTGGTAGCCCAGAAGGAGTGGATACTAGCTTGGACAAGGATGGTGAATGTTTTGGAGATGGAAGGAAGAAGGCAGGATAACAATATTTGAGATAAAAAAATCAAAAGTAATTGAAGAGAAATACTTTTGTGAGAAGTGCAAAAATCCACTTCAGGGCTGAATCCTATAGTTCCACCTTGTACACCAGATATATAGTTCTCTCATTTGCTGGGAAGTGGTAACCCTGGATAAGAAGCAGTTTCAGAGGGAAGGTGATAATCTTACCTATGAGTCTGAATTCCCTTTAGGGCATATTGTTTGGCTATGGTGAGTAGGTGACCGGGTAATGGGTCTGGACCCAGAAGAAAGATCCTGACCGACAATAATGATTTTGGAGTCATAGACCATCTAAGGACCCAGGGGGAGGATTTAATGGCGAGAGTATAAAATCAAGTATGGGATCTGGGAGAGGGTGTTGAGAAATTCAGATATACAACAGAGGAAAAGAGACTAAAGAGAACCACCATTCTCATTCTTTTTAATTTTGAGACTCTTGTTTTTCTTTTTTGTTGTTGTTACTTTTCTTGACTGTATCAATGACAGCTAAATTCACTTCTTTTGATGGTTCTAGCTCCCTCCCTCCAGAAGTCCGATGTGTTCATGTTTTCCACACAATAAGAGGGTGAGGTGGTTACCTGCGATCTATTATTTCAGGGACTATAGTAAAGTCTCTGCTCCTAAAGTTTGCTGGGGAATGAAATGCCAAATCAGTGGTTTATCTTTTGGCTAAAGACTGACTGTCCTCTGTTAATATGAAAAACTCACTGGCATTGTATCATTTTTACCAACAACCATTTAGTTAACTCTTAACTGGAATTTATCTATAAAAGCATTTCCTAAGAATGCCTTGTAATTGATAATTATTTCCTCTGTAATTTGATTATTAAGGAGAGCAGATTAAGGATTAAACTTAACGTGTGAGACATATACTTATTGATCAGTTTTCTTTGTTAATTTATCCCTGGGTGTTTGCATTTTAATAGAGAATTAAATTCTCTTTTAAGTCAAAAGAATAGAAACTCTATTGTGAACTATGCCTTGTGGTTATCTTTCTGGAGAGGTAGAAGAATCTTCTTAGAATCAGTAAAATCTTATCAGCTGTCACTTAGCCTAATAATATTCTAAAGCAAATTTCAGTGAAAAACTAAATGGTGGATTTTCTCCTGTTGGAAAAGCTGAAAACTAGGCAGTCTCATTTACATTTTCTAATATCATCCCTAAATAAACCTCTACAATTCAGTGTTTATTTTTGTAAAATGGTGCTCAGCAGTGTTGTGGCAAAGATATGTAGTTCAAGGACATATCATTATTATAACTTACATTATCAGGCTTTTGGTCAAGGAAATTAAAATAATTAAAAAATAAAAACTAAATTTCATTTGAGTTCTCAGTTTTACCATTTAGTTATCACCTTGATATTCCTTATGCCTTCTAACCTCACTTAGGGATTATTAAGACAAATAGTTATGCAAATGTCCTCCCAGAAGTTTGAGTAAATGCTCTGTGTTTCTGTTAAGCCTTTTCCATATGTATATAACCTCCATGACATACTATAACAGAGGAGAAAATTCTGGGTCAGAGAGGAGTGGGGCAAATTAAAAAGAAGCCAACTTCCTTTTAATGTTATGGAAGGGGTCAAGCAACTGCTTATTACTCTGACTTTTTATAACTTTATTCCAGGATTTTCTTTAGAAGTTAAGATCATTTAATGATTTTTGTCCAATAGCACATTTAGTGAACACACACAGAAGCTGTCTTTCACAGAGTGGATATTAAAATTATACATAGCCTCTGAAAAAAAAAAAGTACACACAGTTGTGAGAGAGGCAAGCACTCAAAATTATGTCCTGTAACTGATGTTAATCTAAATGGATGAATGAGAAACCAACATGAGAAATTATGTTTTACAAACATGATAATTTAGACATCTGAGTGTCACTTTTCGTTCATCCTCTGCATTTGTTTGGTTGGGTTCCTTATTTTCATAATAACTTATTATATAGGCACTAAGTCCATTGGCACCACAGCTTTTATTATAATATGCAATTGTCTTACAAGGGACAAGATTGGTTCTTAGTGCCTTAGTTGGCTTAGGTTACTATAACAAAATGCCACGGACTAGATGGCTTACACAACAGAGACATTTATCACAGTTTAGGAGGTTGAAAAGTCTAAGATCAAGGTGACAGCAGATTTAGTGCTTGATGAGTGCCCTCTTCCTGGCTTACAGACAGTGCCATCTTGTTGTGCTCACATGATCTTTTCATATGCATGTGGAAGGAGCAAACTCTGGTATCTCTTTTTCTTCTTATAAGGATACTAATTACATTATAAGGATGCTAATCCTATTATGGGGGTTTTTATGACCTCATCTAAACCTAATTGCTTGTCAAAAACTCTACCCCAAAACACCATCATATTGAGAATTAGGGTTTCAACATATGTGTTTTTGTGAGGACACACATTAAATCTATAACGTAAGGTTTATTGAGTTTGAAAGGAGATGAGAAGAGTCAGGTGTAGCTCCAAAAACTGGGGAAAAATCTTAAAAGTAGAAAAGAAAAAAAAATTGCAAAGGTAGAAAAGGAGACTATCATATCCAATGGATTTGTTCAAGGAACTTCTGTTAAATAGGACGCTGCTGCCCATCCCACAAATGGTAGGTCCGCTAGTGAGGAATGTTGGAAGTAATGATAAACTGGGAGAGACAGCCTCAGGAGTGCTATTTACTTGCTTTACCTTTTACCTTCCTCTCCTGAATTATGCAATATCATGGCATCTGTATTAGCTATCTCTTCTAACAAATTACTACCGCCAATAGTAGTATAATAATAAATATTATCTTACAGTTTCTGTAGATCAGGAATCCTAAAACTGGGTGGTTCTGGCCTCGTAACGTGGCAGTTAAGATGTCAGTCAGGGCCGCAGTCATTGAAGGCTTGGCTGAGACTGGAGGATCTGCCTTCAGGATGGCTCCCTGGCCAGTATTTGGTACTGGCTTTTGGCAGGAGGCCTCAGTTTCTTGCCACATGGGTCCTTCAATGGGGCTGTTTGAGTATTCTCGTGACATGACAGATAGCTTTCCCCAGAGATCAATCCAAGAGAGAGCAAGGGGAAAGTGTATCACCTTTTATAACCCAGCTTTGAAAGCCCTACTCTTTATTTCTGCTGTTGTGTACTTAAGTCAGCCGTCTGTGGAAGGAGATTATATAAGGCATGGATATCAGGAAGGAAGATCACCTCAGAGCCATCAGGGAGGCTGGCTGCCACATCATCTCTTCAAGAATAATTCCTAGAAGTCCACAGAGCATTTCTTAACAATTTCTGCTCTTGATCAATTCTGAAATGTTATCTATCACTCTTTGTTAAGAATGAAGGGACACTAAGAGAATTTTTTCCTTTTTGCACCTTATCTTTTGCTAAGAGCCAAGTTTTAGAAGTAACAATGAAAGAGGTAAAACAAACCTATTTTCTCCCTTTGTAGTAATTTCCTACATCTGTCATTCTTAATATTTGTGTGTGTGTGCTCAGACTTTTCTTCTGCTCTCTGGTTGACAAGAAACACCCCTCTCTTCTTTAATATTTGTCCTACAATTTTTTCTTATTTATATTTCTATTTATTTTGTTATTATTATTTTTTAAAGACTTTGTTTATTTGTGAGAGACACAGAGAGAGGGGCAAAGACATAGCAGAGGGAGAAGCAGGCTCCCTGTGGGAAGCCTGATGCAAGGCTGGGTCCCAGCACCCCAGGATCACAACCTGAGCCAAAGGCAGATGCTCAAACACTGAGCCACCCAGGCACCCTATTTCTATTTAATATACTTTCTTTAGGTTCCTTCAATGTTACCTGAGCTCAGTTTGCTAATATAAAGGAAAGTTTTTAGTGAAATTGATTTACAAAGTTATACATTAGTTTATTTACCCTTTTATTTGTGTGTATGAAGAGTGTCCACTCTCTTAAAGTACTGAAAAATGTGATGTGAAAGAGAATTAAGAGTTAATTAGGACCTTTGGGGATCCCTGGGTGGCTCAGCGGTTTGGTCCAGGGCATGATCCTGGAACCTGAGATAGAGTCCCACGTCGGGCTCCCTGCATAGAGCCTGCTTCTACCTCTGCCTGTGTCTCTGCCTCTCTCTCTCTCTCTCTCTGTCTGTCTCTCATGAATAAATAAATAAAATCTTTTTTTAAAAAAGAGTTAATTAGGACCTTTTAATTATTGATAACAACATTGTGTGTGGTTTTGGAGACTTCTAGTTTGGAGCAGGATAGAGTAATCTGTGGCATTCCAATTCTTTCCTCAAGCAAAATATATCCTACAAAGACAAAATAAATTACTAAAGTGTAAAAAAGTATCAGGAATTGCAGAAAAAACAGGACAAGAGATACTAAAATTTCAGAAAAGGGAGACCTTTCATAGCTGAACTCAGGACCTGCAGATAGATGCTTTTCCTATCACAAGTATTTGCCCATTTTGGTTGGGACCTAAAGGCTGAGAACCTGGGAGCAGATGATCATCGCTGGGGATGGAAAAAGAGAGAACCCACAGTAGTTGCATCAGGCTAAAGTGAAAAAAGATTTGATGGGGCTCAACAGTTGGCTGTTTTACTCTTGCAGAAATTTGCTGCATTCCATAGCATCAGGTGGGAGTGGGAGTGACATTACCTTAAAAAGAGTGGAAATTCCTGAAGTCTTGAGATTCTTAACAGATAAAAACCTTCAGAGACAAGGATCTTAAGAAAATGAAAGCAAGGATTGAAAGTTCTTAGAGGTTAGGACAAAACATCAGTCTATCCAATAAACTTCGCAAACCATAAGCTGGATAATTTCTATGACAGTCCTATCTAGGCACATCATGATCAAAGGGCTTTTATAAGGCAATCGGAAAATCATAAATGCATTAGGAAGGAGACAAACCACTCCAAATGAATATTAACCAAACATCTTTATATATATGAATATTGACCAAACATCTTTATATATACCCAGGCCTGCTTTACTTCAGTTTCTCTTCTTGCATGCATGCCCAGGCTGGTTTGGAGAGGGTTGTGCATGTCTTTTGTGGTTAAACCATGGAAAGAATCATGCCATTAGGCTTAGATGCACAAATGCGAGGTAAATTGAAACAGGAACAGGGTGAATTAGGATGCATTAAGAGGGAAAAGCCAAGGATTCTGGAATCATAGGAACCGATTTTTTTTTCCAACTATCTCAGTACAATTGTAGTCTAACCCACCTGGGGGATGAGACCATTGTTCTCAGTCTTATTGGAGTAACTTACTTCTTTGAGAATCTCATGTAAATTATGGACAGAGAGAAAATTTTAGGCAGTTTTTGGGAGACAGTGCATGCCATCTTTGAAATTAGGATCAAAATCTTCAAATAATGACTCTTTGTGAAAATTTTAGAGACAATAGGCCTTGAGAAGAGGGTGCTATAAAAAATTGATCCTACTACATTCCTGGCCATTTTAAACATCAAGATAAGCTATACAAAACATAGATTTGTCATTCACAGCACTGGTAAAACTGGCATTCTCTTCACACTGTAAGGTGATATAGAAACCACAATGGTCCTCTGGAAATTAATCTATGCTAAATGAATTTGATCTCTATAATTTGTGTCCATTTAATCAAGGTGTTATGTTAGTATACACATGTGTAAATCTATGGGGATGAGGAAGGTAACAATGTATAGATTTTGACTTCAGATTCATTTAACTTCTTTAAAAACGTAAACAATATGCAGACTTACTTGAGGGGTTGTTTGCATAATGATGAATCAAGATTTTGCATTGTACTTCATGAATATTAGTAATATAAATAGAGTTTGGGGAATAAGGTAAATGTTCATTTTGAGACTTGCAGATTGTGATACCTGGAATAAAGAATGAGGTGATGAGTGAATGTCTTCACGTCCTTACTTTACCTCTGACTACATGGAGAATTCACTGTACAAGGACTCTTATCAGTTCAGGGACCTGTAAAGTCACCATGACCAATTTTATCCTGTGTTTTGTCCGGCAGCTGATGTGTATTTTAGCAATTACCATGAGGATTATGCCAGTTCTAAAAGCCCCCAGATTATTTTATGCTGGGGCAATTCTGTAACAACAACTGGAAGTTCAGCTTCTAAGTATTTGTCTATATATTTACAGATTTAAGCAACAAAACTGGGAGCTCTTTAACACTAATTCTCAAAGATAAACTTCTATAAAAATTGAATGAAAATTTCAACATAGTTTCCATTTTGGGGGAGCAAATAATTAGCCATGGATATCACCTGGACATAAGATCTCTAAAAAAAGGCAGTGCTAACCTGGACTGATGCATTTCTTTCCATACCCAATTCCACTAAAAATTTGATCCTACTCCTTCCCAGTATAAGCTAGTTTTGCCCTTTGAACTCTTAACTATAGAATCTAAAGAAGACAAACCACGCATCTTGTTATTAAACATTTATGAGGAAGATAACTGTGCAGAAGACAAGATGTGCTATTTTCCTTTCTTGTTTCTTTTCTTAAAAGAACACCAATCCCCTTGGATTGGGGCCCCAAACTTATGATTTCATTTATCCTTAATCACCTATTTTAATTGTATCTCCAAATACAGTGACTTTGGGGATTAAAGTTCCAGCATACAAATTTTCAGGGAGACACAATTCAGTCCATAACAAGGGAATATAAAATGTAATATAGTTTACGTAAAAATGAACTTTAATACAAAATTAAAGTGCTCAAAAGAATATTATTCAACTGAAAATCAGTTATCTCCAGTTGGTGGGGTAAAAGATGATATGGTTTTTATAGTGTTGTTTTTATTCCTCTGTTTTTACCCCTCTAATTTCTCATCAATATGCATGCATTACTGGTGTGATTTTTAAAATACAAACTGTCTAGTACAGTAAAATACACCTCATTTAACTTTTTGTTAACTTACTATATTTAAGAGATCAATGTTGCAATATGGCAAGCCCAAGATCATATTTTCAGGAGTAAGGGTTGAAACCAGCTCTGAATTCTTTCCCAACATTGTACGAGGCCATTATACATTCTATGTTATTATAGTAACTTGCTGCAATGAAGAATATTCTGGTTGAGAAAAGGGAATCTAGTGGGCAGACATACATTCAAAGACATCGCAGATTCTCTGGCTCCAGTAAAGAGGAACTCATTTTTTTTTCCTTGAAGAAGAAGGCCAGAAATTGGGTGGAAAAGGACAACAAGCAGAGAAGCAGAGGCTAGAACCTAAAGGATGATGATGGGGTAAGAGCCTTCTTTTTTTTTTTTTTTTTTAATCTGTTGAGTTAAACTGAATTAGCATGACTCTTTTTAGTCCTCCAGAGGCTATGTTCAAGAATATACAAGTATTTCAATACTGTTTTTGAACTAGAATATCAATGATAAAGGAAGATATGTTGCACAAAAAGTGGCATAGGTACTCAAAGCCACAGGTACACATGGCATATTACCACAGAGGGTCTACTTTAATGAAAGATTTTGGGGAAATGTACTATAAGCCAAAGCAAATATAAATATATTATGACTTACGTTGGTAACTGTATAAGAACTTTTAAATAACACTTTAAAGAAATTTTGCTTCCCAGGTAAACATTTTGGCCTACACTACCAAATATCTAATGAATCATTAAACTTCCTGTAAAATGTGATGGAAATATTTAACTTTTTTCAACTATTTCATGAATTTGCAGTGGGAATTATAGGGCCCTGAATGGGTAAAAATTGATTCTTGATGAGAAGAAAAATCTTAGTTATTGCAATTCTTTGTGGCCCTCCAAAAAAGCCAAAATACATAATGTATCTGTACACAGATATATTACATAGTATATCTGTGCTATTAATTCATTGGAGGAATTAGGAAAAATATCTAAAGTATCTCCTTCGCAAGGGCAATGATGAAAAGAAAAAGTTCAGAAACATTGATCTATTCAGTTACTTGACTTTACTTTGACTGGTTGACGTTAAAATTGTTCTTTGGTGATAACTAGCAGAGTGTTTCTCTAATCAGTCCTATCCATAGTGGAAACTAGTCTAGAAAGATCTGTAGGGGTGAATAAAAAATGATTGATATTGTTAATATCATTTATATAAAGGAAATAAGGCACTGCATGTGAACTAAAGATAATAATAAGAAAAAGAAAACCACAGATCATGGAGACTTTGTTTTTATTGACCCTTAAAGTTTAATAATTATGATTTCTTTACTGATTAGAAGTTAGAGAAAAAAATTAAAACTTTAAGGAAAAATATTTTGTTATAACTGAGATGCAGTGAAGATAACACAAATGTAGAGAGAAATATATATTGTTGCCCACGGAACAAAGGCATTAATATTTAATTTTTAGAGGGATGAAAATGGCTCCATGTTGATGAAGGTACTTAATTGGGAGGCAAACATCCAACTCGTGGAATTAATAAACCATTAAGTGAAAATAAGCTAGAAGGATGCTAGTATTGGTTCTCAAATTATTTTATCTCTTAATTTATCCAAATTTTCAGAACAAATGTAGCTGACAATATTACTTCTTTCCTTTTAAAAAAAATATGCCATTTGAAGGACTCTTAAAGATTAATTGCTTAATTTTATTGGTGTAACATGCATGAGGAGAGTACCATGCCATTTTGCATATTACAGCATGATGAACCAAACTGTTTTGACAACCCTTTATAAGTCCAGTCACAAGAGGCTTAGAAATAGGCTTCTTTCCAAATCTTATCTTGAGAAATGATTTCTTTTCTGAAGTCATGATTTGTAAGCTTGAAGTCACTTTCTTTCACTTACTGGCCTCTTTGCTTTGTCTGTGTACCTAGCTTTAGCAATGGGTAATATGTATGGAGGGAACACTGCCAATTTGGTCTTTGCCCCCAGGCTGACTCCTGTGTCTAGCAATGAATTTTTATGGAATGTACTAGAAAAGGCTGAAGGCCCATAGTCTTAGTCATACTCTTGTTGCTCTGCAGAAACAGTTGGCTTCTACTCCCTCATAAGCCCCCAAATCAATGGATGCTTAGTCAGCTTAGATTATTGGCTTTAGGCAGAGATACTTTCTCTATTAAAACTGTATTCTCTTCTATCTCTGACAATAGACTGGATAGCTTTATTCAGAGTTTGGTTTTCTTGTATGGCATACTACAGATAATGGATATTAGCAGCTGCATGTTATTTTTGTGAACAAGCCTCAGTGACATGTTATCTGCCACTATAATCATTTGAAGCATTTATTTGACCAAATATTTTACCCAAATAATAAGAGTCACCTGTTTTGTAGACTACAGCATAAGTGTTGTGTCTGTTGTCTGGCAAGGTGGCATATAGATTTTACATTTTAAATTATACTATACTGGTATGGTTGATTGGGAAATTCTAGATTTCTGTTGCAAAACATAAGCAAATTTGAACACAGTACAACGGTACAAGTTAAAGAGAACTGAGTGGATGCTTGAACTTAAAAAATTATTGATGCTTTCAGGTCATTAAAGAGATAAAACAGTCATTGTTTTTTGCTGTGTAAAAACCTGATATTTGAGTCTTGGCAGGATGAAGTTAATAATCTCGCTGGTTCTTAGTTCCACTAATATGCTATAAATGTCATGAGAAGAAGGAGTGCATCTGCCTTGCTCGTAGTACAGTTTCAGCATCTGGTGCATTATCAGGGACATAGGAGGGATTCAATAAATACTTGTTCAGCTAAATTCATAATAGAGGGACGCCTGGGTAGCTCAGTTGGTTAAGCGTCTGACCTTGGCTCAGGTCATGATCCCAGGGTCCTGAGATTGAGCCCCGGGTTGGGCTCCCTGCTCAGTGGGGAGTCTGCCTCTCCCTCCTCTGCCCTTCCCCGTGCTCGTGCTCTCTCTCTCAAATAAATAAAATCTTTAAAAAAAAAATAAATTCAATGTAGTTGTTCCATGATTCCAAAAATTGTAAGAAAGGTTAGCAGAGCTAATTGTGTATGTCATCTCAGCTCTGCCAATTCAAAAACTAAACCCTTTTCTAGCTTATAACATTAAAGAGTTTTTAAAGCTTTGTGATCTTCTCTATTAAGTTGACAAATTTTGAGTCATGTCTCTAACTCCTCCTTAATACTGTTTTTCCTTATCTCTTCAGTCAGTGTCTTTTTATCCTCCTTTTGAGGATGTAAACATATCTGAAGCTCTTTTCTTCAAGGAGTCAGTTACTTAGTTTTAATTTATATCAAAATAATACATAGAAGTGGTAAAAGAAATGATACAGAAGAGCTATGATGAAAGTCAGCTGTCTCTTGCTCCATCCCTTCTTTTATCTTTAGCCCCTGGTGGCAACCTCTTTCAACTGTTATTATTTTAGATTTTCTAGTAGTTACCTTCTGAGCAGGGGATTTCATTTAAAATAAATAGAAAAAAATAAAATAAAATAAACAAATAGGAAACCATTCTTTGGTAAAATATTTTCACCTCCTCCTTCATATTTCCAGCACCTGGAGTAGTGCCTGGCACTTAGCAGCCCCTAAGTAAATACATGCTAAATATATTAGAAAAAA
This sequence comes from Canis lupus dingo, assembly GCF_003254725.2. Classification (NCBI taxonomy): domain Eukaryota; kingdom Metazoa; phylum Chordata; class Mammalia; order Carnivora; family Canidae; genus Canis; species Canis lupus. The sequence goes on from NC_064254.1 coordinate 16,310,219, forward strand.
TATGACAAAGAAGATTAGCAAAAGGGAAAATGTAGTATTTCTTCCCAAAGAAGCACTAATTCTTCTATGATAGAGACCACGTAGGAAGCCAGAGGACAAAGAAATAAAAACTTCCATCAGGTGATATTGCTCTGCTCCTTTCAATCTCAGCACAATTTCATGGAATGTAATCCCTTCCCTCCCACAAATGTAATTATGTAGCAGGTATCAGGCTTTCCCATATTATTTTATGCAAGGTGGCTGAACCCAAAGATAGTAGCAGCTGGGCAGTTAAGATAATCTGGCTGCATTGTTCAGCAAGTAGTAAACCTTTTCCTATCGTTTTAAAAACTGTAATGAGAGAAAGAACTGTCTATCCTAATCTAGTGACATAGACATTTTTTAAAAAACTTTTCATTGATTCATAATTAAATTTGCTTATCTTTTATGCTGGTTTCTTCACCAACATTTAAAATCATATATCATGGCTCATATTTTTGAAACATAGCATCCCATGACCAAAAAACAGCTTTTCTTCCTTTTAGCTTCCAAACACATCATCTTCCAGGTTGTTTCAATCAGATCTGATCACCGTCAAAATGTAGTGATTAATTACATTTAAAAAAGACACTTTTTTAGTGAAAGCATGTCTGAGCACATGTTCTTGAATGGACTTGAAATAGATAGATAAAACAACCTTTTCTTTTTCTTTTCTTTTTTTCTTCTTTTTTTTTTTTTTTACAGTTCCGCTTTTCCTGAGCTGGTAATTTGCTAATCCTTAATATCACTTGCTCTATCAGTTGATCTCTCCAAAAGGAGGTAGGTTGTCCTGCAGCTTGCATTCTGGTGGTTATGCTTACCAGCCTTTCTAGCTTTGCTTTTTCTGATAATCTGTTTTCCTTTGTGACTCCTCCACCATGGATTTTTATTAAAATTTGGCTTTTAGTGAGATTCTAGTTATTCCAAAATTTGTAGTAGGTACTGTATAAACATATCTCTGCTTATACATAAAGAACATAAAGAAGCTCAAAATATGTAAGTTAATATATGAATGGAAATGGCACTTAGAAGAAAACCTCTCACTTTGTAAGACTGTGAATACTGGGTGGGGGTACGAGGTAGGATCATTGCAGAAGTGTCTCAGAAAATGATTCCGATATTCTTTACCTCATTGGTTTGTAGAAATACACTGGGCTTCCTAACCTGTCATGTAGAGTATGATATACATGGTATAGTATGTCATTTGCATGCTATGTTTGAAAATCTATCATGCATTGGCCCGAGCTGAGTGCTGCCAGTGGGTTTGGCGTTGCTAGCAGAGTCTGTGCCTGGGTTTCTGTTTTGGCTGTAAGTATCATAGAAGATATCACTCTCTGTCTGCCGTTCGGGCCCTGGGTTGAAAGGATCCCTACCGATGGTTCATGCTGTTAACAGTCTAGCGGGTGAAATCTATTTGTTTACTAGAATAAGTTTGTACCTTAATTCCAAACAACTCACAAATCTTTGTCCTATTTTGCAGGATTTAAATGCCACACTTATTTATGTAGACCTCAGTATATAGGCGATTACATGGAGAAGAGTTCATAAAAAAGTAATGTGGCGTAGAATATGCATAAGTAGCAATATTGTGTATATAACAAACCAAGGAGGGAAAAGCATGAAGGGTAGGAAATACTCGCTGTAGTCCTTTTTCTTACCAACCAAATGTGTGACTTTGAGAAATTCATCTAACTAGCTGACCTCAGGGTCTTCACACATAAGAGTGGAACAGAATATTCACTAAATATCCTTACATATCTAAGAAACCATGGTTTTATGAAGGTCAAGTTTATATAATTCTTTAACACTGGGAACCAGCAATTCTAGTATCTTCCCAGTCCTAGCCAAGTCCTAATGTAGTATCATAGAGAAGATTGGAGCCAGCTCGAATTAGTATTGAAGTAGCCAGTAATAATGTTTATCAAAAATTATATTCTCTTAATTATGAAGACAGGAAGGCTGATTTACATTAAAGTAACTTTTAGAGATGTGGCAAATTGATCCTGATTAGAGTCTTCATTACCTAGTCCCTTTCTTAACTTCCACATGCTGGGCAGTTATGGGCCTTCCCCACCCACACTGCCTGGAGCTGTGAATGAAGCCATGACTGGAGCTGGCCAAGGCTATGAGTCTTCAAATCACCATTCCCTGTCTCTGAAAGAAGTGAAAAAGCCATAGGAGGATGTTTATTCTAGACTTCCTATAGGGAGTTATGACCTATATCTCAGTGTATCCATAACTGAGTTTGATTTGGATAGCTCAGTTTTTGAAATTTGTTTACTTGGCATCCAGACAGGTGGGCCATACAGTGCCCAGGTCACAATAAACCCTTTCAGTTGGGCCTGCTTCACTCATTTCTATGTCTCACCAGAACTTCATGCCATTTGAGGGATGGGGGGCCAAAAAAACCTAAATAACCTATTGTTAATGGGTTATTAATTTAAGTTTGCTTTTTCTTGGCAAAAGCCACTCCCCACCAGAGTGAAGGTAACAAATCTCCCAGAATGGAACTGTAGTCATAAAGACAAGGACAACAGAAATATTGCATGATCACAGCATCTTGAAACTTCTGGTTTTGGAAATAATAATTTTTATTTCTTAATTTAGACTAGAATGCTCCGCAATGGAAATGGGATAGATGGACAACAAAATTGTACCTCCTGTATAATCACCTGCCAAATAAACCCAATGTCCTGACTCTGGCAATAGGGCCCTACTGAAATTCTCAGTGGCTAAATAGCACCTTGAATCATAACAAAAGGAGAATGGATAGAAGCAAAGGAAGGTTCCACTCTTCAAGGTGAATCTGTCAGTACAAGGAAGCTGTGTGATCCCTCTTTACCTTCCAAATACATTTGGAGATTGTCTCAAATCCTAAGGCCTAAAGCCATTAATTTCAACATGGCTGGGGCAGAAATGCCCGCACACACCTACGCTATTAACATATGCAATTTCTACTGAGTACAAGAAAAATCTCCCTCTGGTGTGGTCAAATCTCAAAGGTTAACAGTTTCACTTTTCAATTCATTTACTTCCTACTTTTATACCACATCCCAGCATGTGAAGGCTTAGGATGTTGGAAAGCAGAAAACCTTAGAGAAAAAAAAGGATATTTTGATAACCTGTCTAATCCTGTCTAGCCATACTGCCTAAAATGATTTCAAAGTCACTATGTAATTATAAGTGGAGTCCAAGTCAGAGCAGGGATGAGAAATGCTTGCAAGGAAATGTTCCACTTGGGTGTATTCTGCAGGAGGTGCTCAACGAAGCATCACTTCGATTTTTGGAGCACTTTGAAAAACCATGTCACAGTCTGGATTTTTCTGTGAGTTTTTGTGGTCTTTCAACTCTAGCCTTCTATGCTATGCTGTTGAAAGAAGGAGTATCCAGCCCAGGGTGTAAACCATGGGATAGAAGAACTGAAGCCAGAAACCCAAGAGCAACACAAAGTGTCAGAGAAAGTGACAATTCAAACAAGTCACTTGTTGCTTGTAGGATCCCTACAGCAACAGCAGAAAATATATCTGTGGCTCCCCATAAAAGCACCAGCCAATTTAATATTAATGTCAAGCCTAAAGAATAGAGCCGAGGATGTGCTAATATAAGCCCAACGAAAAAGAAGCAAAGGGGTATGTTTTAAATACGCTGATGTGTTCTGCCTTAAATACACTGACGTGCTCTGCCTTTTTTTATATAGCTTTTATGGGAATTATTGGAAGCTCCTATAACTAAGAAATGAATCATTGTTTTTTTTTTTTTTTTTTTTTTTTTTCTGGGCTCCAAACTTTAGACTGAAGAACTTTGATCTCCATTTAACACCGTTAAAGGAAATTCTCTGTGGTTACTATTTTATGAACAGGTCTAAACAGAAGTGGGATGTTGGTACCATAACGGAGGTTAAAAGGATTGGCTGGTGACTGAGTGATGGATCAAACATAGAACCGTATCTGGCTGAGGCCAGGCATGCTTTACCAGTGAAAGTAAGTCTCTGATACCTGCTAGCAAATATGAGCTTTCATTCAAGTCACTGAGTCACCATTGTGTAGTTGAGTAAACAAAGCATAAAAGCATGGAGAGGTGAGGCTGTTTACTCAAGAAGAACTTTGCAGCTAATCTATGATTGCCCCGTAGTTCAAACTCAAAGTTCTTGCTGCTAGGCCATTTGTATTTACATGATACCCTAATATCTCACCTAAATCATTTTACTTAACATTTCACTCAGGTTATTTTAGATACTGTGAGCCTCAGGAGGGCATCAAAAGGCAAGGTAAGGGGCCACCTGGGTGGCTCAGTGGTTGAGCATCTGCCTTCAGCTTAGGCTGTGATTCCAGGATCTGGAATCGAGTCCTGCAAGAGACTCCCCATGGGGAGCCTGCTTTTCCCTCTGCCTATGTCTCTGCCTCTCTTTCTGTGTCTCTCATGAATAAATGAATACAATCTTTTTTTAAAAAAGGCAATATAAAAAGAATATTTACTCTGAATTACATATGTGTAAGTTTAAATTCCACCTATAAAACTTACGACGAGACCTTGGACAAAAAATTCAACATTCTGTACCTTTGTTTTCTTGACTTGTCTTTATAAACAAGGATGCTTTTTATAAACAAGGTTGTTTTAAGGGTCAGAAACAAGACAGAAACGTTTCACAAGTGTCCAGCAGCAGCTCTTCACTAAATGTCCTCTCATGTTATTCATGGAGAATATGGCAAAGAAACAGGTTACAGCAATGCTAGGAAGAATCAAGTGAGTGCTACAGGGAGGCACACTGAATGCTATGGGCATTTAACATGCAGAAAGGTATACCATGGAAAGCTATTTCATGTGGCTTCCTCTTTGGGAATGAAAGACACTGAAGAGCTAAAAGAAATCCTGTTTCTAATCCTACTGCCCTTATATCATTTCCTACCACCACCTCAGGACTTGTGTACTTTGCTTGTCACTACCTCACTTTCTATCCTTTATATTATTTCCTGTTTATGAGATATACACAACGGGCTCTCAATATCATTTCCTTGAGCTCTATGAAAACTGCCTTAGCATTATAAGGATTCATTGGGACATATAAGAAAAACACTAATGATATCATTTGATACAGTCCTTTTTGTATTTTCTATACACATCTGTCTTCAGTATTATGTAGAAATAGTTGCTACTATTGTGAAATATCTGTGGTATGAATTGTTCCCTGAATATTAATTTCTTTCTAAGAGCAAGCCAAATGTATAGGGATAAATTCCTCTAATGCTTTTATAACTTTCTATTTTGTTAAACAGCTGTTGAGGCCTCATGAAAGACTTAAAGGATGCATTTATTTTTTAGTGTATTTCTCTACTTAAAATGTTCTTTTTTTGTCTTAGTGCTCATTACTAACAATATTTGCATAAATATAAATTTCTATCATTTCAGTTTTCATTTCTCTCTGAATCTTATTCCCCACACAGAGTTATAATCTTCCATTTGTAGCATTATCCTCAGATGTGAAATCTCTTATGAATTTAAAACACTAATGGTAATCAGGAACTTAAAGATTTCTCAAAAGTAGATAAACTTAAAACCACAGACTTCTATGCATAAAAAAATCACTTTGAGATTAAAATTTAAATTGATGAGAAGAAGCAAACATGTATCACACTGGTAAAACAATTTTAATAGATTCTTTTTTTTTAAAAGATTTTATTTATTTATTTATTTATTTATTTATTTATTTATTTATTTATTTATTTATGAGAGACACAGAGAGAGAGAGGCAGAGACATAGGCAGAGAGAGGAGCAGGCTCTATGCAGGGAACCCGGTGTGGGACTTGATCCTGGGACCCCAGGATCATGCCTGAGCCAAAGGCAGATGCCCAACCACTGAGCCACCCAGGCGTCTCTTTAATAGATTCCTATATCATCACAGATCTTTCTTGAAATGTATCAAAATACTATAATACTCTTTAGTGTAGCAGGTGCTCTGATGTGAGAGAGGGTCCAGGAGCCCCAGGAAACTGGATTCTCTTGCCAGTTCTAGTTCCTCATACCAGAGACTGATTGTTCGGAAATGGGCTCAGGATCCAGAGTATCTGAATTCACTGCCATCCTGACCCTCCGTTACTTACAGACTGTAAATCCTGAAAATGTTACTTAACCTTGCTGCAGCTCAGTTTTCTCATCTGTAAAATGGAGATAAAAATAGCCAACTGTCTCACGGAGAGGATTACCTTGGAGACTGATATTGATATATACATATATATATATATATATAATTATATAGATATATAATCATATATATTCATTTTTATTTGTGTTTCAGGCACTCACTACTCTAAGTGATATACACACACATGTGAGTCAGAACAGCAAATGCCTGGCATGTATTGAACTTACAATAATTGTTTTATTTCTTTTTAGCTTCCATCCTGGTGAGCAGGAGAAGGAGGGAGGGGGAACAAGTCATGAGTCAAGTACTACAGACTTCTGTTCTTACTGACATTAAGTAGATTTTTTGAAGGAAAGTTTTCTCATATGCTGTATGCTTTTAGGAAAATTTCCAGAGGCATTAAATGGTTGTTCTTGCTGTTTTAAAAATAATTTTCACCAGTTATGCTTGCTTTACTGGGGGATAGGTCTGTGGAGATTCTCAGACTGCCTTCCCAGGAGTAACTGTCTGATTTTATAAATATAGATTTTAAATATTTTAGGGCTGTGATATATCTGTGAGATATTTTGTTAAAGGTATAATTACTAGATTCCTTTAATTAATTTTGCATTCAATAGCACACGAGATGTTTCCCTTAGCTTTTATGAACCTAGAAATTCCAAATTTTACTGAGGTCAGTTTGAAATGAGCTTTCTAACTTATGCAAATGAAAGATTCATAACCCATTCAATGAACACAAATGTACTGTTGGATCCTATTGGCCAGTATCTTGTTGAGAATTTTTGCATCCATGTTCATCAGGGATATTGGTCTGTAATTCTCCTTTTTGGTGGGGTCTTTGTCTGGTTTTGGAATTAAGGTGATGCTGGCCTCATAGAACGAATTTGGAAGTACTCCATCTCTTTCTATCTTTCCAAACAGCTTTAGGAGAATAGGTATGGTTTCTTCTTTAAACGTTTGATAAAATTCCCCTGGGAAGCCATCTGGCCCTGGACTCTTGTGTCTTGGGAGGTTTTTGATGACTGCTTCAATTTCCTCCCTGGCTATTGGCCTGTTCAGGTTTTCTATTTCTTCCTGTTCCAGTTTTGGTAGTTTGTGGCTTTCCAGGAATGCGTCCATTTCTTCTAGATTGCCTAATTTATTGGCGTATAGCTGTTCATAATATGTTTTTAAAATCGTTTGTATTTCCTTGGTGTTGGTAGTGACCTCTCCTTTCTCATTCATGATTTTATTAATTTGAGTCTTCTCTCTCTTCTTTTTAATAAGGCTGGCTAATGGTTTATCTATCTTGTTAATTCTTTCAAAGAACCAACTCCTGGTTTTGTTGATCTGTTCCACAGTTCTTCTGGTCTCGATTTCGTTGAGTTCTGCTCGAATCTTTATTAACTCCCTTCTTCTCTTGGGTGTAGGATCTATTTGCTGTTTTTTCTCTAGCTCCTTTATGTGTAAGGTTAGCTTTTGTATTTGAGCTCTTTCCTGTTTTTGAATGGATGCTTGTATTGCGATGTATTTCCCCCTTAGGACTGCTTTTGCTGCATCCCAAAGATTTTGAATGGTTGTATCTTCATTCTCATTAGTTTCCATGAATCTTTTTAATTCTTCCTTAATTTCCTGGTTGACCCTTTTATCTTTTAGCAGGATGGTCCTTAACCTCCACGTGTTTGAGGTCCTTCCAAACTTCTTGTTGTGATTTAGTTCTAATTTCAAGGCATTATGGTCTGAGAATATGCAGGGGACAATCCCAATCTTTTGGTATCGGTTCAGACCCGATTTGTGACCCAATATGTGGTCTATTCTGGAGAAAGTTCCATGTGCGCTTGAGAAGAATGTGTATTCAGTTGAGTTTGGATGTAAAGTTCTGTAGATATCTGTGAAATCCATCTGGTCCAGTGTATCATTTAAAGCTCTCGTTTCTTTGGAGATGTTGTGCTTAGAAGACCTATCGAGTATAGAAAGAGCTAGATTGAAGTCACCTAGTATAAGTGTATTATTAAGAAAATTATTCACCATGACCAAGTAGGATTTATCCCTGGGACACAAGGCTGGTTCAACACCCATAAAACAATCAATGTGATTCATCATATCAGCAAGAGAAAAACCAAGAACCATATGATCCTCTCATTGGATGCAGAGAAAGCATTTGACAAAATACAGCATCCATTCCTGATCAAAACTCTTCAGAGTGTAGGGATAGAGGGAACATTCCTCGACATCTTAAAAGCCATCTATGAAAAGCCCACAGCAAATATCATTCTCAATGGGGAAGCACTGGGAGCCTTTCCCCTAAGATCAGGAACAAGACAGGGATGTCCACTCTCACCACTGCTGTTCAACATAGTACTGGAAGTCCTAGCCTCGGCAATCAGACAACAAAAAGACATTAAAGGCATTCAAATTGGCAAAGAAGAAGTCAAACTCTCCCTCTTCGCCGATGACATGATACTCTACATAGAAAACCCAAAAGTCTCCACCCCAAGATTGCTAGAACTCATACAGCATTTCGGTAGCGTGGCAGGATACAAAATCAATGCCCAGAAGTCAGTGGCATTTCTATACACTAACAATGCGACTGAAGAAAGAGAAATTAAGGAGTCAATCCCATTTACAATTGCACCCAAAAGCATAAGATACCTAGGAATAAGCCTAACCAAAGATGTAAAGGATCTATACCCTCAAAACTATAGAACACTTCTGAAAGAAATTGAGGAAGACACAAAGAGATGGAAAAATATTCCATGCTCATGGATTGGCAGAATTAATATTGTGAAAATGTCAATGTTACCCAGGGCAATTTACACGTTTAATGCAATCCCTATCAAAATACCATGGACTTTCTTCAGAGAGTTAGAACAAATTATTTTAAGATTTGTGTGGAATCAGAAAAGATCCCGAATAGCCAGGGGAATTTTAAAAAAGAAAACCATAGCTGGGGGCATCACAATGCCAGATTTCAGGTTGTACTACAAAGCTGTGGTCATCAAGACAGTGTGGTACTGGCACAAAAACAGACACATAGATCAGTGGAACAGAATAGAGAATCCAGAAGTGGACTCTGAACTTTATGGGTAACTAATATTCGATAAAAGAGGAAAGACTATCCATTGGAAGAAAGACAGTCTCTTCAATAAATGGTGCTGGGAAAATTGGACATCCACATGCAGAAGAATGAAACTAGACCACTCTCTTTCACCATACACAAAGATAAACTCAAAATGGATGAAAGATCTAAATGTGAGACAAGATTCCATCAAAATCCTAGAGAAGAACACAGGCAACACCCTTTTTGAACTCGGCCATAGTAACTTCTTGCAAGATACATCCACGAAGGCAAAAGAAACAAAAGCAAAAATGAACTATTGGGACTTCATCAAGATAAGAAGCTTTTGCACAGCAAAGGATACAGTCAACAAAACTCAAAGACAACCTACAGAATGGGAGAAGATATTTGCAAATGACATATCAGATAAAGGGCTAGTTTCCAAGATATATAAAGAACTTATTAAACTCAACACCAAAGAAACAAACAAACCAATCATGAAATGGGCAAAAGACATGAAGAGAAATCTCACAGAGGAAGACATAGACATGGCCAACATGCATATGAGAAAATGCTCTGCATCACTTGCCATCAGGGAAATACAAATCAAAACCACAATGAGATACCACCTCACACCAGTGAGAATGGGGAAAATTAACATGGCAGGAAACAACAAATGTTGGAGAGGATGCGGAGAAAAGGGAACCCTCTTACACTGTTGTGGGAATGTGAACTGGTGCAGCCACTCTGGAAAACTGTGTGGAGGTTCCTCAAACAGTTAAAAATATACCTGCCCTACGACCCAGCAATTGCACTGTTGGGGATTTACCCCAAAGATACAAATGCAATGAAACGCCGGGACACCTGCACCCCGATGTTTCTAGCAGCAATGGCCACGATAGCCAAACTGTGGAAGGAGCCTCGGTGTCCAACGAAAGATGAATGGATAAAGAAGATGTGGTTTATGTATACAATGGAATATTACTCAGCCATTAGAAATGACAAATACCCACCATTTGCTTCAACGTGGATGGAACTGGAGGGTATTATGCTGAGTGAAGTAAGTCAGTCGGAGAAGGACAAACATTATATGTTCTCATTCATTTGGGGAATATAAATAATAGTGAAAGGGAATATAAGGGAAGGGAGAAGAAATGTGTGGGAAATATCAGAAAGGGAGACAGAACGTAAAGAGTGCTAACTCTGGGAAAACGAACTAGGGGTGGTAGAAGGGGAGGAGGGCGGGGGGTGGGAGTGAATGGGTGACGGGCACTGGGGGTTATTCTGTATGTTAGTAAATTGAATACCAATAAAAAATAAATTTAAAAAAATGAACACAAATGACTCAATATGAATCTTGTGCTTATTACTGTAGGCATAGTAGTAGGTACACTATATGAAGGTAAAGAGAATGTTATGGCAATGCATAGAATGATTCTTTAATCACTTTAAAGACATTCCATTAATTTTTGCCTTTTAATTTTAATTTTATTTTTTTGTTTAACATTTCCTTATTTCTAGAACTTCAACATGCTCCAGGTTCTTTTTATGTATTCACTGCCTCAGACCTAGAATCAGTCATTTCTCTAAGAAGTCTTGGGCCTTTTTATTTGAGTATGGTCATAGAAACCAAGATCTGCTGGATGTATTCATTACCACCAGCCTCATTGTTTGCAGGCTGTCTAAACTGGCAGGACAAGGATGTGTGTTGTGTATATCTCATTTTTAAAAATTATTTTTTTGTCTTACACTACAGAGTAATATATGTCAGGATCTTAGGTTCATATTACTTCCTGATATAGGGACTTATTGTACTATTAAAAACCATCTTTAAAATGGAATTGTATCTATATATCCTATTTTGTTCTCTCTTATCATCTATGAAAAATATATCTGTAGAATCAGTGCAATTCTGGATCAATTACTTTTCTCTACAGACCTATTTAAGAAGCCAAAGGGGGGAAAGTACTCTCGTTCCACTATCCCCTTTAAAAACATATCTCTCATTATTTTTCTAAAATGCTGAATGATTAACAACTAAGCAAATTATTTCTGTTTTATCATGGAATCTTTGTAAAAGCAGCACAGCTATGAATGGATTCATTCTTAAAAACAACAATAATAACAGAAAAACAAAAATCTCCGACAAAAGAGATACCTGGCAAATGATGGTATGACAGAAGGAAGAGTCCCTAGATCCAGATAGAATAACAACAGGGGTCTGGAAATAACAACTATTTTCATTCTTGTTTAGTAATAAACCACAATAGAAAATAAAGGAGCCTCTGCAGTGACTAGAAGTGCACTTTTCAGTGATAATGCCAGAGTTGGCAGATATGAGTGCCAAAATTTGGAGGGAAAAAAGAATCAGTGGCCAATATAAACTGCTGTTATATAGCAACAGTACTAAAGGAGCCACTACTTGCATTAGAAAATGAGTTGGATAAAATGGTAAGGCAATATGATGAAAACTCCAATAATAGGCTGACTTAGAATTATGCTCCTGTCCGTTTACCTTAAAAATAATATTTTTAGTTCTTCATTTTGCAGCTTGAAAAACTGTTACCCAGATGTTCATGATTTTAAGAGATGAAAAACCAAAGATAGATTAGTATCTCTTCCCAAATGACAATCAACACTAACTTAGTTTTCCAGGTGCTTGTGTATAGACTATACATAAAAATCCATCTAAACCAGGGTAGTTTCATAATGAAAACTATGTTACCCAACATAATGAATGTGTCTTTAAGACACTTTTTGAACTGAATTTCAATAGAAGAGCATTAAAACACACACACACACACACACACACACACAAACAACTCTGAGTTGCTGGATGAAATAAATTTCCATTTCTGGCTTTTTAAATTGTAGCTGAAAGGTTTGCTAATGCAGATGACATCTTATCAATTATGATGCCCTCCTTTCCGGTTTCCAATCTGCTGGGCTTCAATGAGTGCATCTAAAGGGAAATCAGTGGTTTCATGAGGGTCATTAATATTTGCATTTAATGACTTCTCTTTAAATATAAAATTTAATTTTTTCCAAATGGCTTTCAATTAGAAGCTCAGTGACTGTGCTTGTAAAATTCCAAGGCCTTTGGGAGGACAATTGGCTCTAAAACTAACAAGATGTAGCAATTCTGGGATGGGTTTGAGATGTCAGATGACCTTGTACCCTCAGTTTATTCACTGTCAATAAGATTTGGAATTGGGGGGGGGGTGGAATCCTTAAAATCATTTCAAAACATTTGGTTTATCTTTCAAGCCCGTTATTATAATGACTTTTCCTGCCTCTTACACTGATAAACATTGGAGTATGTTTCAAACAATGCTTGAGTGGGGTAGGGCACTAAAGAGAACTGGTAAGACCCTCTGCAATGTATCATGTCTCTTACATGTATTGTAACTTCCCTTTATTACAACCCTAGTTAAAAAAGTAAATTTCATCATTCCTATTTTACAGATAAGGAAACTGACTCATTAAAGTCAAATAATGTACTCCTAACTCTCTAATGTTCCTGACATCCATTCACTTTCCACTACATACCAGTTTTAGTTTAGTCCCACTCAAGAGTTTTATTTCATACTTCTGGCAAATAGAAAATGTTTTCATACTAATAGGTATGATCTTACTTTTTACCAGTACTTTTAGAGTGATAATCCTTTCTCTTCTGGTTCATACTGAAGTAGTCATATCAATGGCAAGCAGATGAAGTAAGGAAGATTATGTTAATAACATAAAGGAGGCAAAATTATTAGAACCCCACCCTTAATTCTTGGGTAGTTTATATTAAAACCCTGGTTTAAGAAGTCATAAATTCAAATTGCAATGCAATAGCACCAAAGATTGCTAAGCTATTGTGTTTTAGCGAAGAAAATAAAAGGTACCTAACCAGTTTTTAAAAATCATTAATCCTTTTATAAAGTCTTTTATTATTGTCTTCGTTTTGTTTAAAGCTGCTATAAATGTACATGAGTATGTGTATCAATTTAGGAACTAGAACTAGCTATATTTGGGTAACTCATAAGCTTTTTGATAACAAACATATTCTAGTGTGAAGAGAAAGTTTTTTTTCCTATATTTGTTCTGAAATGGTGTAACTATTACCTAAATAAATGGATCCTTCTTCATCAAGACACTGACAACAACTGCCTGATGAACAGCATCACGGTTGAGGGAACATCCCTGCCCTTGGAAAAATTACAGCAAAGACTAGTGAAATTACAAAGAACAGCAGTGAGGAGAGGTTTGTCAGGGTGACTTAGGGCAGTACAAGCTGGCAGAGTAAATGATCACTTAACATCTGACTAGTGAGCAATGGAGGAAGAGGGAAACTGGCATTAAGGAGAGAACGGACAGAGGGGAAGTGTTCCAACTTAAGAAAACTCCAGACAAGGAGTATTATAAAAGATTCCTAAGACTTTTAACACCAGACTGAGAGCTGCTTGCAATTTTCAAAAGGATCAGACAATTTTAAAATTCCCAGGCCCCAGTGAAAAACCTGATTCTTTTTTAAAGATTGATTGATTAGAGACACAGAGAGAGAGAGAGAGAGAGAGGCAGAGACACAGGCAGAGGGAGAAGCAGGCTCCATGAAGAGAGCCTGACATGGGACTCGATGATTCTGGGTCTCCAGGATCAGGCCCTGGGCTGAAGGTGCCGCTAAACCGCTAAGCCACTGGGGCTGCCCAAAAAACCTGATTCTTAAGAGTTTACTTCTGATTGCATAAACACAAGCAACTCAGCAGGTGTCAAAAATGAGGAGAGCACTTGACAAAAGCAGCCCCTTTTGATGTCAACCCAAATTTCTGAAATGTTTGCTCAGTAAATATGGTCAGTTTTCCTCCTTACCAGTTTTTGAGGATGTCCCAGGCTTGATAGTTTACACAAGCAAGAGACTTACCTAAAGTAAAGACGGGAACATTCTCCATTGCCATGCAGGTTTTCTTGCAAGAGTATCTTTGTAACAGCACCCTTTTTAGACACCAATCTTGAGCCATTAGTCATTGTGAGACTTAACCAGTAGGAGAACCAACTTTTGGATTAAGCTATTTTGATTGGAATTCAGGTTTTACCATTTTAGATGAGTTACTTCCTCTCCCTCCATTTCCTCATCAGTAAAATGATATAATTCTTACTTCATAAAATTGTGGGAATAGTTAATAGAAATATATGTGCAATGCTTGGTGCAATGCTAGACATAATTAAACACTTGTTTCATATATGCTGTAATTATTTCTCATATCATGGATTACCCCCACTCCACCCAAAGGAAATGTGAAATACAGTGGTAATTCTCTAAGGCTGTGGAGTTTTATAGATCTGGGCTCAAATTTTGGCTGCATTATCTAATAATTCAATGACCATGGCAAGAACTTCACTTTTCTGATCAAAGTTTTTCCTCACGTATAAAATAATGATTATGGACAACCTACTTCACAGGGTTGTCAAAGTATTACCTATGTTAATGTACTTAAGGCATCCTGTGAGGGAGTTAAGAGTTCAAACTGGCAGCAGTTATGGAGGCCAATATTTTTTCTGGACTGAAATCTTTCTTGCCAACTTTTAAACACTTAAACAAAAGTAGTAACTCATTGCAGGAAAAGTTCTTTGATCTTTTGGGCACTCTTAATTTACTCTCTATGATTAGAAAAGAAAAAAAGAACTTTTAAAATATTGCAGCCCCGAAATTCTGATATCTTCTTATACTTTGGCTCATGTTCTCTATTTCCACACTGAGAACCCAAAGGAAGTTGAAAAACTCTAGGTATGATTTTGATGCAGGGGATGCTTAGAGATCACAGAATCCCTGTTCTATATTTACCATTTTTTTCTCTCTGAATAGATATTCCTTCACTGATTTCTACTTTGTGTTCTCAGTAATCCCATGCTATCCCTTCCCATCCCTCATTAATCCGTATTCTCAGAGCCCCTTTCTATGCCACCTTGAAGTCAAACCTTATAAAACTACAAATGTTGGACCTCTCAAAGATGTATGAATTCAGTATGGGATTAAAGTCTTCAGCCTGAGAAGGGAAGGTAATTGTAATTCAGCAAAAAACTAGAATTCAACTATACAGCTGCAGGTCAAAGGCAGCAAGACTTTGTAGTAGTCCCTGAAAATTAGATCTCTGACTAAAACTGAACCTGTCCAGGAAAATAAGATGATAGGATCAAAAGTGTGTAATAGGAAGAATAGAGATGTCTGGAGAAGATACCAAAAGGCTTTATGCCTTGCTTCCTTTTCTTTCTTTCAGTCTTCATTTACTTTCCATGCAGCCTAGGTCCTAGGTTTGAATCCTATTTCTACCACCCATTATATACTAAAGATAAGCAAGTCATTTAATCCTCAGTTTCCCTTATCTATGACATTTATTTTTGGTGGGGTTTTTTTGTGAGCAAATTATTAAAGGTATATGAAAAACACTTTTTAAGTGCTCACCTGGAATTGTTAGAACAACGCTTTCTGGTCTGACTGAGGAGCAACTATCAATCTAGATCTCACCCTTTCTACTTTTTAAAATATATTTTTTTAAAGATTTCATTTATTTATTAAAGAGAGGTTGAGAGAGAGCGAGCGTGCAAGTGGGAGAGGAGTAAGGGAGAGGGATAAGGAGACTCCATACAGAGCATGGAGGCCAATGCTGAGCTTGAGCCCATGACTCCGGGATCATGACCTGAGCCGAAATCAAGAGTCTGATGCTTAACTGACTGAGCCACTCAGGTGCTCCAATTTACTTCTTAAACTCTTACTCTTCACAGTCTGATACAAAATTAAGAAAGCTCTTTTGTAAAGGCAGTGTGTAAAAAGTATTTTCAGACTTCAAAAATCAAGCTAAATATTATTAATAAGTGAGTATAATACCTTATTAGGAAATGTTGCTGTGAAAAGTTTGACCTGCTCTTTTTCTCATTTATGTTTCAACATCTTCAGTCATTCAAAAATTATTGTTTTCTCTTTGCTCTTGTCCAAGAAACTCTAAAGGAGTTCTTGTGCTACTGTAGGTAGGCAGTTGCTTAAAACTGCAAAGGAACTTCTCCAGATGGACGTTTAGCAAGAGAGAGGTTCTTTTACATTTAGCTTGCTATGGACGGGCAAGCCCTTTGTCAATGTTTTCCCACCTGACTTACACTGCTGTATACTTACACTGTATTACTTAAGTTTAGGCTTTTGTATTGCTAGGGAAGAGTAAGCAGATTCATGAATTATTCTCAATGTATTCATTTAATCAAGAAAGTGAGTGTTTTCTTGACTCCTTATGAGATTTCGCCTTTTAAAGAATGCTTAATTTCACATTTTACACAAAGGAGATGATTTCAAGTGGAATTGCCTTTGATCAAGGCATTAATGTGATAATCAAGTTTAAACTAGAATCCCATTTAGTGGAATTTCCTATTCCTTTTCTTATTGTTGTAAGTAATAATTACCAATTGGTTATTTAAGTATATCTAGCTTTTTCTATTCAGGTCTGACATAAGACTATGAAGCTAGGCACATAGTTCTGTCAGGGTTCTGAAATTACCTGGACATGCTCCTTATTTAGCAGATGAGGGAGATGGCGCTCAGAAAAGCTAAGACGAAGGCTTTGTACAGGGTCATGCCAGTGTGTGTTGTTACAAAACCATGCAGCAATACCTCATCACCTTCTTTCGAGCATTTCCTGTACCTGTACTTTTCAAACACATCCTCTCCTTTTCAGCTGTTGTCTGGTGTTGTCCTCAAGCTCTCTGAGTGTGCCAGCACTCTCAGATGGTGTGCTTACCTGCTCAAATGGTATAGATGTTATTTTCCCTCGGTCTATATCAAGACATATTTTATTTGTTCCTTGTTTCTATGCTGTGTTATTTTTTTTTGTAAAGCACTAATGACTGATGTTGGATTGACCTACTATTATGTTTTCTGAATAAGATGATTCAGTGTTTTAACTTTAAGTATTGATGGTCTATCTATAACTCCAAATGACTTTAAATATTGATTCTCAGGAGAGTTCATCAGATAATTCTCAAATACCATCCTCTGTTTTTTTCATTTTTCTCCAGTTACATGTATAACTGCTGCATTATCTCTATGCTACAAAGAAAAATATTCTGATTCTACTTCATTTTCAATGTTTAATAAAAATGTATGACCTTGAGGTGCCTGAGTGTCCCAGTCAGCTAAGTGTCTGACTCTTGGTTTCAGCTCAGGTCATGATCTCAAGGTTGTGAGATCAAGCCCTTTGTGGAGATCTGTGCTCAGCGTGAAGTTTGCTCAAGATTCTCTCTCCTTCTCCCTCTATCCCTCCCACTTATGCTCTCTCTCTCTTTCTAATAAATAAATAAATCTTTAAAAAATGTATGGTGGTATTCATAAATGATTTTTCATTTCTTTATTTGTATAGCAAAATCAGATCCTGAAAAAGCAATAAAAATGGAATTAATTAAAATGGATTCAACATAGGCTATAAAAGGTAAGGAGGGGTATTCAATAGCTATAGTTTTCTATATAGCTTATATCTTTTATGTCTTTTCCAGAACAATTCCATGAGAAAAATGATTTGAGGTAGGGAGGAGAAATATTAAGCATTCTTTAGTGAAAAAGAGGAGAAGAGGTATACTATTCATAAATATTGGTGAAGATAGAAGTTCTTTAAGGGCTACCTTCTTAAGTAGCCCTTAAAGAAAGTTTTTAACCCAAAGTAAAGTTCAAGTTAATACAAGGCATGGAGTTATATTCAGGGTAAATAACACAGTGGAGGCAATACCATTTTTAAAAAGATTTTGTAGGTCTTTTTATTAGAGAAAAAGAGAGAAAAAGAGAGCCCCCACATGACTAAGAAGCTTAGGCTTGACCTTCTTGTGGTCAAGTGTAAGGGGGAACCTAACACTCACTTCCACAATTGGGAAGGCAACATATGGAGCTGGGTCTTTCACCTCTGCTGACCCATAATGAAGCATCCCTACCCATGACATTAGTAGAGACTGTGTGAAGAACTATTTCCACCCCAATTTGGAAGTAATGAGGTGCCCTTTCACTTCTCTGCTGGGGTAGTCTCTGAGGTCCACTGAAAAATCAGGATTTTCACCATTACCCAGAAGTAATGAGCACATCACACTGAGGTGTCATGGAAGATCACCTGAGTAGCTAGAAATCCCATCCCTCCCAACAGTAACAGTCAGAATCTTTCCTAGTGTGTCAATGAAGGCCAAATGGGGAACTTTCTCTACCTTCCCTAGGCAGTAAGGAGGTAGTGCTTTCCTTCCTCTGCCAGAGAGTATCAGAGAAAACTGGCTAAACGAGATGGTTTAAATAAGATCTAGAGTTTCATAATATACTACAAAAATGTGCAGGCAAAATGTAAAATCACTAGTCATTCCAGAAAATGGAATGTATGAAACTTTTTTCAAACTGTATGAAAAAGACAATCAATAGATGTCAGCACCAAGATGACAGAGATGCTAGAATCGTCTGACAAAGATTTGAAAGTGGCCATGATAAAGTCAATATGTACTTATAAAAGTGATTGAAAGAAATGAAAAAAATTGAAATTTCAGTAAAGAAAAGGAGATAATAAGATAACCAAATTAAAGAAGAACAATTGTAAATAAAATATTCAGTAGATGGGATCAACAACAGAATGGATGGGTCAGAGGAAAGAATCAGTAATCTGTAAGACCAACAATGGGCAACAAAGAGAAAACAGGCTGGAACAATGAATGAAGCCTTAGGGACTTCTGTAGAACTATAACAAAAATACATAATATTTATAAATTAAAAATATTAATATTAAAAAATGTTTAGTTTGCAAATTAAAACCGCAAAATGATATTATTGCATAGGAACTAGAAAGGCAGAAGTATAAAATAGTAACATCACTAATAATGGAGAGGATGCAGAGAAATTGAATGATTTACATATTGCTGATGGGAATGGAAGCTAGTATAGCCGTTTTGAAAAACAGCTTGATAGTTTCTTAAAAATTGAATATGTAACTACTACACTGAGCAATCTTAGGGCTGGGAATTTATCTCAGAGAAATGAAGACTATGTTCAAGCAAAAACCTGTACGTGAATGTTGATAGCAGCTTTCTTCTTAATAGCCCCAAACTGGAAGCAACCCTAACGCCCTTCCACTGATGGATTAAATTATGGTATGTCCATACTGTGGCTACCTAGTCAATAGTAAAAGGGAATAAACTGCTGACACACCCAAGAAACTGGATGACTGTTCAGAAATCATGCTAAGTAGAAAAGACAGTTATAAATGTTTACATAGTAATGAATGTTCCTATTTATATAAAAGTATTGATAGGACAAATTTATAGAAAGAAGAACAGATTAGTGGTTGCCAGGAATTAAGAAGGGAAAGGAAATGGGGGTGGCTATAAAAGGCAACATGAATAATACTTTAGGGAATAGAAATGTTCTGTCTCTTGACTGTATCAATGTCAATATCCTGGTTGTGCTATGGCAGGATAGTTTTGCAAGATGTTACCATTGGGGAAAACTGGATAAAGGGTACACATGATCCCTCTGTGTATTATTTCTTATAGTTGCATGTGAACCTACAATTATTTTTTTATAATTAATTTTTAAGAATTCTATGCCTTATATATTCCTTTTAAAGTTTTCTGTCTAGGAGAAAAAAATCAGTATTCTGTATATTTTCTTTTGAGGAAATCAAAACAATATGAATACACAATTTTAGATAGGTTATATATTTTCCTTTAGAAATGTGAACATGAGAAGAGAGGCAGTTAATGACTTAATGAGTCTTGGAAAACTATAGTCATATCTATTCATTTCTATGAATTTCCTGCATCAAAATGAACATTTCTATCATATATGTGGAGGAACTGAAATAATATGTTCAAGATTGACCAGTGGCTCTCAAAGCACAATCCAAAGATCCCTAGAGATCCCTGAGACTATTGCAGGTTTTCTCTAGGTAAACATAATTTTTATAAAAATGATTTGCCTTCTTCACTGATTTTTCCACTGATAGTGGGTAAAACTGCTGGCAATTTAGTAAGAATCAAGAAAGTAACACTAAAGTTTGCTAGCACTCATTATATTCTCCACTACCATGAACCCACAGTAATAAAAGTGACAGTTACACCGAAGAATGCCCTTAATGAAGCACTAAAAATTATGAATTGTCTTAAACTTTAGTCTTTGAATAGATGCTGTTTTTAATAGTCTGTGTGATGAAATGGAGAGTGTGCATAAATCTCTTCTGATGCATACCGAAGTGTGATGGCTGTTTTTTAACAAAAGCAATTGTGAGATGCTTTGAATTCTGAGTTGAGCGAGCTGCTTTTTTCATGAAACATCATTTGACTTGAAGGAACAACTGACACACAAACTACAGTTATTCACACTTGGGTAATTGGCAGACATTTTCTCAAAAACAAACAAGATAAGTCTGTCATTTCAAGGAAAACAACTGACAGTGTTTGTTACCAGTGAGAAAATTTGTGACTTTAAGAACTAGAAATTTGCAAAACTTGAATCTACCACTGTGAGCTTGGCAGCTTTCTCATACTGAAAAGTTTTCTGATGAGATCGACGGTGATATTAACAAATGTGATTTTTAATATTAAACAATGAACTCTTCAACATTTGGAAGATATGTGTAACTTAGTGAACTCATATCTTACAAATAGCCAGTGAGTTATATGACAAAATTATGCATCAGTAAAAGGACATCTGAAGTGAAAGAGAGACCAATGGATTTTCATGTAACTGATTAGGAAGAGTTATTAATGTCATATTGTAACTAATCTTTAAGAAATTATTATTATTTTTAAAGATTTTATTTATCTATTCACTAGAGACACAGAGGGAAAGAGACAGAGACACAGGCAGAAGGAGAACCAGGCTCCATGCAGGGAGCCCGATGTGGGACTCGATCCAGGGACTCCAGGATCATGCCCTGGGCCAAAGGCCTGCGCTAAACTGCTGAGCCACCCAGGTGTCCCAATCTTTAAGAAATTATGGCCTTGGCTGGTTTTGGTGTGGATTCAAAGAAAAATAGCCACTGGGCACCTGGGTGGCTCAGTCGGTCAAGCTTTTCACCCTTGATTTCAGCTCAGGTCATGACCTCAGGGTCATGAGCTTTGTTGGGCTCCATGCTAAGCACAGTCAGCTTGTCCCTCTCCTTTGTTCCTCTTCCACTCAGGCTCTTTCTCTCAAATTAATCAATCAGTCAATCAATCAAATCTTTAAAAAAAAAAGCCACAATTATCTCAAAAAGCTGTTAAAATAATCTTTTTCCAACTGTATATTTGTGTGAAACTGAATTTTTGTTACCTACCTTAAATAGAATATATTGCAACAGATTGAATGCAGTGGCCAAGATGAGAATCCAATCACATTTAATTAGGCCAGACATCAGAAAAACTTGAAAATAAAAAAAAAAAAAGGAAAGTGATGTCACTCTTCTTACCAAGTTTTTGGAAATAGAGTTATTTTTTATAAAATTAATCCTCTATGTGAACACGTAATGGAGTTGTCATTGTTAATATTTTAATAAATATTGTTAAGGTACCTGAGTGGCTCAATGGTTGAGTGTCTGTCTTTGGCTCAGGGCATGATCCTGGGGTCCTGGGATCGAGTTCCACATTGGGCTCTCTACAGGGAACCTGCTTCTCCCTCTGACTATGTTTATGTCCCTCTCTCTGTGTCTCTCATTAATAAATAACTAAAATCTTTAAAAAAAAGAAACTTTTAAAAAATATTGTTAAAAAATTTTTAGTTGGGATTTTTAACAAAGAATTAGTGTAAATATAACCCACATTAAAAAAAATTCTTCAGGGTCTTCTACAATTTTTGAGAATAAAAAGGATCTGAGGACCAAAAGTTTCAGAACCATTGAGGTGGATCATTGCTACCTACAGATAAAATAGATTGGACAGAGACTTCAATATCATTGTGGTAGTATCACTCCCTTAAAACATGGAAATCTTTCAAATAATTAAACTGTTGGAAAGATATCTATATTAAATCCACTTGGATCAGTACTGAATATGCATGTTTCCAAAGTTGTACAAAAACTGGAGAGAGAGTAGTTATTTTTTTCCCAGCTGTACTTCCAGGTTGCATAGACAAAAATTTACTTTCTCCTTTTTAAAGTCTTTACATATGGAAATTTTCAAATGTACATTTATTTTCAAAAGTAAAGAGAATAGTACAATGAAACTTCATGGGCTTATCCAATTACAATGATTATTAAAATGTTGCCATTCCTGGTTTAATTATCACCCCTCCTTTTTTTTTTTACTGTACTATTTAAAAGGAAATTTAAATATTAATAAAAATTAAAATATTTTTCACTCACAAATGGCTTTAGCGCTCCTAATGGATAAAGATGTTAATAATATAACCATACTTTATTTTTTAAAAAACATTTCATTTATTTATTCATGACAGACGTAGAGAGGGAGAGAGGCAGAGACACAGGCAGAGGGAAAAGCAAGCTCCATGCATGAAGCCCGACTTGGGACTCAATCCCGGGACTCCAGGATCGCCCCCTGGGCCAACGGCATGTGCCAAACTGCTGAGGTACCCAGGGATCCCATATAACCATACTTTAAATCCACTAAAATTAAGAATAATTCTTTGCATTCATCTAATAGCCCGTCTATATGATCAATACTTTTTATTGCTCTCAAAAATGTCTTAAATAGTTCATTTGCCAATAATGCAAGAATGTAAGCCTGTCCATATATTACATATGGATTATATATTCTGTAATCCATAATAGTTCCCTTTTCCTCTTTAAAATGCCAATTCTTTACTGAAGGAAACATTTAATTGTCATAAAGTTATCTGCATTATGTATTTTGCTGATGGCTATCTCATGGTATTGTTTAAAGTATTCCTTTACCTCATTTACCTCCTGTAAACTTGATAGTTATAGAAGCTTGAATAGATTCAGATTCAATTTCTTTTTCAGAGGGAGGAGATAGAATAATTCACAGGTGGGGCTGTAAATTTATTATTGCATTACACCAAAGGGATATTAGTTTTAATAATGTGGAGATTGATCCATGGGTCTGGTATTATAAGGAAGATAACTTCATTTACATCTTCCCAGAAATCTTTCTCTGAATGGCATTAACAGATAATGATAAACATTGCCTATGCATAGAATTTCATTACAATTTTAAAAACTATGTTTTTTCTTTTTTAAAGATTTTATGTATTTATTCATGAGAGACACAGAGGGAGAAGCAGGCTCCATGCAGGGAGCCTGATGTGGGACTCAATCCCGGGACTCCTGGATTACTCCCTGGGAAGAATGCAGGTGCTAAACTGCTGAGCCACCCAGGGATCTCCTAAAGCGGTGATTTTCTGATTCTATCATTTACTCTGTTTTTATGATTCTTCCGTAAAAAAGAACATTCTCTCATTTACTATTCATAGTCCACACTGAAAAGGTGAGATAAGTGCATGCTTTTCCATACTTATTTACCAAATTTTAGAATAATGAGGTGCTATCATAGTAACCTCTAAGAGTGACCAATAAGTAATTTTTAAAAATATCATTATGGTTTTGATATATTTTATGCATTTTAATCCATTTCTCTCATTAGTCTTTTTCTTTTTTAAAAAAAGATTTTATTTATTTATTCATGAGAGAGACAGAGAGAGAGAGAGGCAGAGACATAGGCAGAAGGAGAAGCAAGCTCCATGCAGGGACTTGATTCCAGGACCCAGGGGATCACTACCTGAGCCAAAAGCAGACGCTCAACCACTGAGCCATCCAGGTGCCCCTCATTTTTCTTTTTGATGTCCAGTTGTCCTACTTTTGGCCACTGATATAACCCATTCTTGTCAGCGCCTGTATATTTTGACATTCCTGTGATTTGTCTGTTTTACATAATAATATGCCTTGGTGATATCTCTAGAATGTCTTTCATTACCTCCTTGCTTCCTGGTGTGTCAAGAAGTTCTAGTTTTCCTTCTGCAGTCATGAATTAGCCATTTCTCCAAGGAGTTGACACATTTCAGGGGGAAGTGGTGGTACTGAGCGGTTGTAATCTATGTAACAGAGTTTCTCATTTGCCTCAGTTTATTATTGTTTCATGGTGAAGAGATGAGCAACATATACTATTTTTTAAAAAAGAGAAAAATAAATCAAAAGATCATAAAATTCAGTTCAAATTTAATCTTATAGGCTTTTTACTTATTTGATTTCATATATTGATTTTTTTCTTATATTGAAAACTTGACTTCTAACAACATTAATATAAAAAGTTATTTATTTGGTCCTCTATTTACACATTTTATATCTATTTTTATAGATGCATATACAATATTTTAATATTCTTACTAACAATAGTAGATTGTTGAATTCATATTTTCTTTTTACCACTGGAATATAGCCCAAGGTATTAATGAGTCAAGGGATAAATGCTTATGCAAATGACAGACGTAGTTAGAGAAAAAAGGGTGATGAAGATGGGTTTTGAAAAAGAGAGTTACAGTTAAACAAGATAACCTGTGTAACTTTTGGAAGGACTACAGATAAAATTTGAAAGGAGATGTGAACAGAATGCGCCAGGTTAGGTACAACCCAAAATATGAAGAACATTTATGGAAGCATTAACTTTTACTTTCTCCATACATTTCATTTCAAGTCTCTCTTGTCCTCTTTCTATAGGTTTATTTGCAACTCAGATCTCAATTTTTAGCCAGTATGGGAGAAATAAAGATAACATAATTTACATAATTGAGGAAAGTCTGGAATTGTGATTGTAGACTAATGTACAAACTTAACAACTGTGAAGAAATTTTTTGTGTCATGTTCAACTGTAATAGGTTGACTTTTTGTTTTTCTCTTTGTTAACAAGATGTTGAGCCATCTTATGTTAATATCTTACTAAGTAAAATGGTTATAGACACTGAGATTTAACTGTGGTTGGATGATTTATTTTTCAATGGTATCAGCATTACAAGAGAAGTTTTATGTTTATAGTATTCCTGAAATCTACTCTATCAGTCCTGTAATGCCTCATTATACATTTGGAGCTTTGTTGCAGTTCCCTACCTAGCATTTAATTTTCTACTGATATCTGGAATACTTGATAAGCAGCTTCATTTCTGCGAGCAGAGGGTGCAGAATCTTTCTCTTTGTACCCTGTGTTGGGTGTTAATTTTTCTGTAAATGAGAGATAACAAGTATTTTAGGCTTTGTTGGCTATATCTCTCTTGCAACAACTTAACTCTGCTGTTGCAGTGTAAAAGCATGTAAAAGAATGAGCATAATGGTGTTCTTATAAAACTTTATTTACAGAATCTTATGGCAAAAAACAAAAAACAAAAAAAAAAAAAAACAACTCACCTCCTGGAAATAATCTCTCAGGAAATGGAGCCCCTGTATTACCATCAGATTGTGAAGGGACCTGGAATTAAAGAAAAGTCAATTTGAAGAGCTCTGGCTGCTGGCTTCTGTCCCAGGAATTGAACTTAGAGAGAAAAGTCGGGGCAGTGTTCCTCTCAGACCTATGCCTAATGTCCTCAGGAAAGCCCCCTCTCTTGGCTTTCACTCTCTCACTGAAATGGTTTCTGGGAAAAGCCAGTCTTGACTTTCAAAGAGGACATTTCAGGTTGAAGTTGAGGAGAAACTATTTAGCTACTTAGCAAGGTTCTCAAGACCCTTATTGCACCTTCATTCAGACTCCTGGCCAGGATTTCTACCCCATTGCAAATGACATATTTCTTCATCTCATTAGAAGTACAGTTTTTACAAGGAAAGAGAGTATACCTAACCAGGCAGCTAACAGCCAAATATCCTTTGTCTTTCTTATTGTTGTCCCTATAACTTGCTTAGTTTCTTGTTTAGGAGATACAAAAACCTATGTGGAAGGGTTAGCCTATGCGGGTGTGCCTTTGAGGGAATCTCAGACGGTGTTGTGTGGGCATTGTTGACTGTGAAGAGTCTGCTGAATCATGTCAGGTCTGCTGCATGAGGTGGGGTAGGCGAGTAGGATACCAGTGGGGTGGGCAGATGCAGGGAATTTCTGCTCTACCTAACAGTGCTTTCCCAGGTTCACTCACCCAATGCAATCAATGCCAACTTCTCCCTAGAGTTAGCATGTTATTGCATGTTATTTTCTTCCAGAGAGGCTTTTTCCTTGTAAAGAGGGATGTTCTTTTCTCTAGGTCATGACATTGATTAGAAAAACAGAATTCAAAAGGAATAAAATACTGCTGCTGCTGCTACTACAAAGGTAGTTGCTTCAATTGTAGGAATAGAGAAAAGAAAATAGTAAGTGCTAGGAGCTGGATCTGGGGAGAGAGGCTGAAATTTGGGGGCTGATGGGATATTCTTTATTTTTATTTTGGTGTTGATGACACACTGTATATATTTGTCAAAACCCGTAGAATTACACACATATCCCAGTTGATGGCTATATTTGGCCTGAAGGTTGACCCCTGCCGGACTCCAATATTTAAGATCTTTCTGGAAGCATACAATGCATAGCCTCTGTCTAGACATTTCCCAGTGCAAAATCAGACTATGTAGTTATCAATACTTTTTTGAACCATGACTGTGGTCTTTCAGTTAGAAATTTTACAATGATCTACCTACCTGCCCCTTGGAGATCAGTACCTATGACCAACTTAGTTTCATAATCTATCCCTTCTTGGATTTTCATTTCCATCTCTTCACTGTTCTTCAGAGCCCTGTCTTACTCTATTCCTAAGATTATACAAGTCTAAGTTCTTATGAAGAAACCACTATGTAAAAAGTCTTGAACAAGACAGAGGTTTATTTCTTTCTCACCTAACCTTCTATTCTAGGATAGAAAGGGCATCTCTAACATTCTTAATATGTGGCTTCCATCTTTAGGTCCATTGATAGTAGTGGCTACCATTGGCTGGCTCTTAATCACCTGTTATATCAAGTATCAAAGGAGGATGGAAAATATAGTTTCTAGCTGGCCAATCTTGCATTCACCTAATACTTAGGAGTTCTGTTGTTAACAAAAGGGAAAATAGATTTTGTCCATCACCCAGAAGTCTTTATGGCATTACGTTAAAAAGAATGAAGGTTTAATGAAGGAAAAACACTTTGAGAAATGTGTTGTGTATCCATAAAATGTGGAATGTTTTCAAGAGCCATAATAGATTGATGTTCTATTCATTCCTACATTTCTAAGGTAGCATAAAAACACCCTGCAGTTTCTATCAGGACCTATGTGAAGACCTAGAACTGTGGCTGAATATGACATTAAAATCCATAGAAATAACTCTCTAATAAAAAATATATAAACCTAGCTTGAATGAAAAATAAAACTCCAGATGCCAGAAATGAAAGGGAACTCAAAATGAGAAAAGCAAATTGATGTTACAGTGGCTTGGAGAATTATTAAATCTGGGCTTGGGGCTTTTGTTTTGTGAACAGAATATATTTGGGTTGTAATTTTTTAAAATCCACTCTACCAATCTCTATCTTTTGATTGGTGTATTTTTATCATTAAACTTTAAGATAATTATTGATATGTTAGAGCCTAATACTGTCATTTTATTATTTATCTGTTTGTTTCCTCTACTAATGTCTCTTTCTCTTTTTCTACCTTCTTTTAGGTTGCTTGAATAGGTTTTAACATTCAATTTTGCTTTATTTATAGTGCTTTTGATTGATCTCTGTATGATTTTCTATGTGATATAGGTTTACACTATACTATGTGACTTATCATGGTTTACTGGTAGTATCAACATTTTACGATTTTTTGTGAAGTATGGAAACTTCACTTCCTTTTCAGTTCCTTTACCTTCCCCACTTTAAATATCACTGGCTAGAGTAACCAATAGTATAATTTTCATTTCAATCATCAAATATAAAACTTACAAAAAAATGATTGCCTATGATATTTACCCATACTTCTGCTTTTTCCACTGATCTTTCCTCATGCTCAAAGTTTCCTTTCCTTTCCTTTCCTTTCCTTTCCTTTCCTTTCCTTTCCTTTCCTTTCCTTTCCTTTCCTTTCCTTTCCTTTCCTTTCCTTTCCTTTCCTTTCCTTTCTTTTTTTCATTCTTTTCTTTTCTTTTTCCTTCCTTCCTTCCTTCCTTCCTTCCTTCCTTCCTTCCTTCCTTCCTTCCTTCCTTCCCTTTTTCTTTCTTTCATAAATTCCTTTATGTGAAAAGAACTCCCTTTAATCAATCTTTATGGGTAGGTCTGCTAACCACAAATTCTTCACAGATGAAATACCTTCATCTGAGTATGCTTTTGTCTCTCTTCATTCATGAAGGATAGTTTTACCAAATACAGAACATATGATTGATAGTTCCTTTTCTTCAGCA
Organism: Canis lupus dingo; assembly: GCF_003254725.2. NCBI lineage: Eukaryota > Metazoa > Chordata > Mammalia > Carnivora > Canidae > Canis > Canis lupus. The sequence continues at coordinate 16,338,711 of NC_064254.1, forward strand.
CTTGTGAACTGTTGTTTCATATCCTTCTGACTCCATGGCTTCATATGAGAAATCTTCTGTAATTTGAATTGGTGATCCTCTGTAGGTAATCCATAATTTCCCTTTGGCTATTTTCAAGACGTTTCTGTCTTTACTCCTCAGACTTTTAAATATGATCCATCTTGGCATGGATTTCTTGGGAAAAAACTTTCTTAGACTATTGGTCTGTTTTTGATAAGATTATAAAAGGTTCTTCTTTATATTTTTGGTAATCTGCTTAAAAACAAAGATTCTGTGTTTCATCAAAAATAATTCCCTCTACTTCATCTTGTCTTTGGTTACTTCAGAAAACTTACCTTTCTCCATTAAAAGAGATAGGTTTTTCTTACAACTCTATAACTTCTGCATTTGCTTTGAAATTTTTAATTGCCACATTGATTAAATGGTAACTAAGTTTTGTTTCACAGTGACCTACGTTCTTATTTAATGAAATATTTTAAGCCTTTTAATTCCTTTGACAAACCTTCCAAAAATCAAACTTTAAATGAAGTCTTTTTGATCTTAAATTAACTTTGGAGTTTTCCTAGAGGGTTCCTGGAACATCTCAAAAGATTTGTCATCTCTCCTTATAAAAGAGAAATACTAAACTAGTTAGGCTTGTTTGATATGTTAAACTATGTTGGAAGCATCATCAAGTAAGAAGTGACGCAAGACTTTCTTTAGGTTATATTTATATAAAGATGTGTTATTGATATAAGTAGACCTGCAAAAGTGCTTCCCCAAGCCACCTGCACAGACCCACAATATGTCATGGGATGGTAACCCAATATCTGTGCCTGTTCTCCTTCCCCATATCTGTAAAATAGGCCCATTATATTGATGATATAGTGTTAACATGTGAAGTCTTGCCTTGGCTGCAGGACACTCTTGCAGATTTTGTTGGAACATTTGCAAGGAAGAGGATGAGTAGTAAGCCCACAAAATTCAAAGCTTAGGTACCACTGTAAAGTGTACCTAAGTGTCTATGATGTACCACTTTTGGGTCATCATATGGTTGGGTGCATTGTCCCAGAAGCTGTGAGTGATAAGGTATAAGCCTATCCAACCCCTAAGAATATGAAAGAGGTAAGATTTTGTAATGACTTTGAGGTTTAGAGGAGTTTTATTACCCACCTGGTACAGTGCTTCTACACTTATACTGCCTGTTGAAGAAAGGGCATATGTGGGTGAGGGTCAGAGCAAAAAGTACCCTTTGAGAGGGTAAAAATACTAGTGAAACAGATTAAAGTTTGGGCATCTCCGAAGCAGGGCTACCATTTGAGTTTAGTGTGTCTGTGAGTCTTGGAGATATAAGTTGGGCACTGTAGCAGAGACAACAGAAGGGGAGAGTACCTCTAGGATTTTGGTCCAAGTTCTGCAACGGGACAGAAATCAAATGTACCCCTATAGAGTAATAACTTCTAGTGGTATACCCAGAACTCCTATAGGTAGAGCCAGTGAGGAAGGAACAGCATATCTTGGTAAGAATTGCCTTCCTATCAAGGAACAGGTTGAAAATATGTTCCATCAATCCACTCTACCATGGCTTAAAAATCCCAGTTTGACTAAATGGCATGTTTATTTGCAGCAGAGGAGCACTATTTCCAACAGCCTAGAAATGCAGGTGATACTAAGCTCTATAGAGTATGTAAATCTTCCAAATGCCCCTGCCTCTTTTCCTGTGGTGGCACCTACAGCCTATATAGAAGGAATGGGAGAAATTCCAACTGATGCTTGTGCCTGGGTACAGAGGCCTAGAACCTGTAACAAACCATAGCAGCCAGTGGGCTAAATTCAGAGCAGTTTGGCTCGTGATCACTCATGAGTCCTGGCCATTAATCCTTTGTACTTGCAGTTGGGCCAGTCTAAAGGGATTAACCTTATGATTGGACAATGGGAAGCCAAAGGGGGGATGGTCATGAATAAACTCGTAAGAGGTCAGGTTAGATGGAAAGACATTTTGGTTTACCTTAAAGAGCCTGAGGCGGTCCTCACTGTCTTCCATGTCCTGGCTCCGAAGGTGCTGACAGCCCCTGGTGATCAGGAAGCTGATGCCCTGGCCTGTGTGTGCATCCTAGCAACTGACCTAACAGTTGATACAGGAGATTTGATACATAGGAAGAACAGCCACAGTAGAGCCCAGGTGGGATGGCACATTGCCAACATTGCCAATTATCCTTGAAATAGAGTGACTTGGTTAATTCAGTAATAGCATATCCAATGTGTTCTAAACAATGCTCAGGGAAACTGCCAAAGGACTATGGGGCCATCCACTGGAGTTCCAAACTGCTGAGGGATTGGAAAAGTTACTTATATTGGCCACCTCATTCCAAGTAATGGTTCTAAATATGCTTTGATTCTTGTGGACACTATGTTTAGCCTAATTAACCCAAGCTTTAACCCATCATCATCACTAGGCTGCCACCATTAGGGGTTTAAAAAAGTACCATGTTTTGATAACTGAGCTGAGTAGATAGTAATCCAGAGTCACATTTCAAAGGTCATGATGTGCAAGACTGGGCAAAAGAATGTGATGCTGAATGGAAACTCCACCTCCTCTTTAATATACAAGTAACAGGGTTGGTAGAAAGGAAAGAATGAAATATTAAAGCAAAAGATTAAATCACTAACAAGTAAAACTATCTTGGTCAGGCAGATTGAAGTACTATCCCAAGTGTCAATACACTTGAAAAATCAACCAGTATGGCCTGTTGCCTCAAATGCCAGACTGGAGATCCCTGCCAAGAAACCCAAGGCAGTAAAGATTTGAAAGTCACTGGAGAAAGCCACTGGCACAACACTCACCATGGATCAAGTGCTATGCTACTGAGAACACTGAGCCCCATCGTGCCTGGAAAAGCATTATCTACTAGAATTTGTGATGAGATGCCCATCAGGATGGGTGAGTTACTTCATGTCCCTGGTTGAGGAGGAACTACTCAATTTCCACTCAGATCCCACTGTACTGACAGAAGCTGAAGTTGTTGAAACACACCATACTTGGAATAAAATACACATTATTGAAAGAGGGGAGAAGGCGATCTGGCATATCCTACCCCCAATTCATCTCTTCACCCTGACAGGACTGCCTCCTCCAGCTAAAATGTATAGTATGTATAACTGGGTCAGGTTTGTAAAGCTGCCAACTTCCCTTTCCTTAAGCCCAGATAGGTGCATTTTTTCCCCACTGGTACAATCATTGGGCCACCAACTTTGCCTGTCCCTTGTCCTGGAGGACATTATGGCACACACAGAAGCCCTTATTAAACCTACCCAGCAAACCTTAAATAAGAGCTGACAAAGCCTGTCTTAACACTGTAATGTTTCTAATGAGAAAGCTATCCTCCAAAAAAGGATGGCCTTGGACATTGTTACCATCTGTGCCATTATCCAAAAGGAATTTTATGTATTCATAACTGAAGAGTATGCTAATGTATCATTTTTACTAAATCACATGAAGACACAAATGAATGCTCTGTATGAACTGAACCTCATTCCTAAGGGACTCAGTAAATCAGTGGTTTGGATCTTGGTGAAAAATATTATGACTTATTTTGGGAATCATTATGTTCACCTATGTTTTCTCTTGTATGTGCCTGTATTGTTGTTATAGCATATACCTCCAGTATAACCAGATACTTGCCAAATGAGCCACTTCTATGCTAATGAAATCCTTCTTGATGGCTTAGGGCATATTTCAGGAAAGGAGGGCAGGTGAGATTGTAAGAGCCAGTCTTGAGGGGTTGGTTTCGGGAAGGTCATTGAGAGGACTTGATCTCTTGTTGGCCTAAGAGGTGTACCTAGGCAAGTGGAGGCTTCTTACTCCTTCACTATCCTTAGAATGTACATTTGTCCACCATTCCTACAATCAGAGCCATTTTAAAGGCTGTAGGCTTGAGAGAGCAATGTGGTGCTGAGACCACTTGCATGGTGTAAGTGAACCTAGTTAGGAGCATAAATAAACTTTAAGATTCTAGTGGGCAGGTGTGGAGATCTACTTGTCTTGTGGCTGCCCAAGACCAGCTTCTTATGTGTCTTTGCTCATTGAACCTACCAATATGCTACCTACCAATCTGTAGGGACTGTTTGCCTCTTTCTTCCATCTGTATTTACATGGGGGCCAGTTCAACACTTTCTTTCTCCTCTCCTTTTGGGAGGCAAATATTAGATCTTTGTTTATATACCAAAGCCAACTGAGGCTTTTCAGTCTTTTTTTTTCATATTGGGTAAATCCTATTGATCTGTTTCAGTTTCACTGATTATATCCTCAGCCACCTCCACCCCATTTTGCACCTAGCCAGCAAGACTTTTATTGTTGATGATGATGATATTGGTGTTTTTAGTCCTATAATTTCCATTTGGTTCTTTTTTTTTTTTTTGAAGATTTATTTATTAATTAGAGAGAGAGAGAGAGAGAAGGGCAGGGAGAGGCAGAGGGAGAAGGAGAGAGAGAATATAAGCAGATCCCACACTGAACACAGAGCCTCATGAGGGGCTACATCTCAGATAATATCAACATTTGAATCATCTCAGTGTTGGCCTCTGTTGATTATATTTTCACATTCATGTAGTGATTCTGTATCTTGGTATAGGGATTTTTTGTTGTTGTTGTATCCTAGACATTTTTAACGTTATGTTTAGGAAAATCTGGGTCAAATTTGAATTTTATTTCTTTTTTTATATATATATATATTTTAAATTTATTTATGATACTCACAGAGAGAGAGAGAGAGAGAGAGAGAGAGGCAGAGACACAGGCAGAGGGAAAAGCAGGCTCCATGCACCGGGAGCCCGACGTGGGATTCGATCCCAGGTCTCCAGGATTGCGCCCTGGGCCAAAGGCAGGCGCCAAACCGCTGCGCCACCCAGCTATCCCTGAATGTTATTTCTTTTATCAGGAACACAACCTGTTTAGAGGTTTATCATGAAGCAACTGTCCTGATCTTGTGGGCCATGGTTCCGATAAAAGTTAACTTTTCAGAGTCTTTGAGGTCTTATTTTGGTCTGCTTGGGTTATCTGGTACTGCTGGGTTTCTCACTGTTTCCTGCTGGTGCTCCCTATAGGGGTAGAAAGATTTCTCCAGATGAGGCAGCTTGTCTTTTAGTGAGGCATGCTTGAAAAACTAGGTGCTTGTTATTGTGATTTCCCCCTGATGCTCCTAGGATGTTGAGGCTTGACTTTTGATTTTCAGTAGGGGAATCTGGATCCAGAGAAGTTGCATATCTGTTTTTGAGATATCTCCTTAAAGTTGGGGCTGCAAAGGACTCTTAAGTCTATGAAAATGTAATAAGAGAAACTCTGTTCATAGCTTCAGAGAATTCCCCCACTGTTAAAGACTTAATTGAGTCTCCTCCAGGCATAGGCAGAAAAAATATTTTTGAAAAAAAAGTGATACACACAAGCCAGTACCACACATTCACAGAGGATCTGAATTTACATTACTTAAGTGAAGGGTTAATTTCAGGCTTAGAATAAATTCTACAAACAGATCTAGCTCTTGTAAAATTCTTTGAAGAATGCTTCTTCAAGAAGATATTCCTAGACTGGGGCTCTCTTATCTTTGATAGAAGAAAAAAGTGAAAGAGTCATAAAACAAAAGAGTAATTGAATGACCATAAAGATGTGCCAGCAGCTGCTATAGAGAGTAAAACTGACATCCCAAAATGAAATAAAATAGAACAATCTAAAAGAGATTATAAATTACTATATTTGTAATGATTAAAGAGGTCAAAAAGGAAGAGAAACCATGACAAATGAGGAGGATATTATGAAAGAAAATATATCATTTGAGGAATTAGAAACATCATTCATGTCACTTGTTACAAAATTCTTCCACCCAGGTGGCATATGCCAGGGATTGTACTTTTCCAAAAGGCACATAATGTCACAAAAAGACAGGCTGTGAGGTAATGAAAGTAATTGCAGGTATGGCTCTAAGTTTGGATGTAAATTATCATTATAACAGTCCTTATTTAAAAAGTAAAAAAAAAATTACCTTTAAAGTTTTAGATAAGAAGAATCTTCACAAATGAGAAAAAGGAAACACTTGTATTGTCTTGTACCTGAAGCTTTACATTTTAAATGATGTTAAATGACCCATGAGATTGATTAAATTGAAAGCTTAATGTGCCTTTATATTTTGGGCATCTTATTTTTTATGATTTATAATTTTAGTTCTCAGTTTATCTGAACTATTTTGTTGTGCCAGAAAAAAACAAAATGTTCATGTTCGTGAAGATTCCATGACATCTCTCAGAAATTGGATCCACATCAGTCAAAGCTGGATGGAGTTTTAGGTTGTTATAAAAGATTGCACACAAGAAGAAGCTTGTATTTCTTTTATGAAATATTTGTTAATGTTAAAATATGATTTTTGCTTTATTTGATGTCAGAAAGGTACTAGAAATTTCCAATGATCCATTTTCTCTATCTCTTATCAGGTGACATGTTATTAAATCTAATAAGGAGACTATCTTACAAGAGGCTTAATTGGAAGTCCTCCCACTTGTGTATAATTTTTAAAAAAATTTTATTGATTGATTGATTCAAGTTCGATTTGCCAACATTCAGTATAACACCCAGTGCTCATCCCATCAAGTGTAGTGTATACTTTTTATCAGCATTAATCTAATAGGTAACCATGAAACAATAGAAGGTTTTATTTGAAGTCTTTCATTTTTTTTTTTTTTTTATCCTTTCTCCCATTGTATACTTTCCTTTATACAAGCCTATGTTTCTAAAGATATGTTTTGATGTTAGCTGAATCTTTCCCGGCCATGGGTCACCCTAAATAATTATGCTTCCTTCCCCATCAAAATTTTCATTCCTAAGTTGTGTCACTGACTTTTACCATTGTAAAATATGGAGTTTTTTCTTTTTATAACCGAATGAATAGCACAAACTCCTCCTTGAGTAGCAATTGTTATTTTGATGTCCAGTGAGTCAGAAATCATTATGGTGATGAGCTAATTAATATGCATGTACACTACTTTTGAAGCATTTTGTATTTAGTTACTCTCCATGACAAGTATATATGAAATGACAGTGCATTGGAATGCAACACCTTTATTCGGTCTGTGAACAAGGCCTGCTCTGTACTTTCATTTGTAGAACCTTGGTGGTAATTGACCCAACTATTGATCAAAATGATTAAGAACCAAAGCCTACACCTTTTTCAGGGGTAATTGCTTCGGCTTCCCATTTTCATTTCCTGCTCTAATATTATCCTCTCAGGGATTCGCATAATAGGCATTTAAAAGATTTGTTGAATGAATTAATGGCCCCATACCTTTCTTCACAATGGGTGGTAAAGCCTTTCTTGTATGAGATGTTTTCTTTTAATGTGTAAACTGGCTAATGTGTTTTTCTTTCCAGGTAACAAAATATGAAAACCCAGTTAGAGGGCAAGAGTTTTATTTTACTTACTTTAATTTTAGAAGATGATTTAAGAATAAAGCTTATTTTGTAACTATAAGACACCAGAGCAGGCTGGAAAGCAAATCTTGTGTCACCTTTCCCACAATTGGGATTTATAAGTACAGAAGCCTTCTTCAGAGGTTTCTCGGGAAGATAGATTGCCGGTGCCATGTGGGTGGTTTCCATTAGGCTGATGAAATTTTTTTCCAAAGACATTTTATCTCTGTTGAATGAGGATGAATAGTTTGCCTATCACAGGAACTTTGGGTAGATCCCAGGAGACTTGACCTTAAAAAGACAACAGTGTAAGACCTGGAAAGAACCTGAAATTAAAATTCTCACAAATAAAATAATGCAGAGATTCTTCAGGGTTTGTAAAGATCAGTACATTTGTCCTTAGATACAATTATCAATTATTTGGTGATGCAGTAGTTTGGAATTGCCAAAAAATGATGCAAAGACAACTGTAGCTATATGAAGGAAGGTGAAGTGAGATAAGCAATAAACTTTGCTCACTTGATCTTTGGTCTTTATGAAGTAATTTTATTTATGGCTTTGCTTAAATTGATTATTCTTAACCTAAACAGCCAGGAATCAAAGCTAAGCTAGAAAGCACTTTACAAAGTTTTTGTGTTTTATAAGTCAAAGATTCTTAAAAACAAGTTAACAAAATTAGCCACCCATTTACTCTCCTTTCAGTGATATCTGGCAGGGAGTCTTTAGGCACTCTCCAGTCTATTGATTTTATTTCTTTTTATTTTGTTTAGAAGCTTATTCGTATTTGCGGAAAACTCCATCAGTTTTATTAGAAAGTAATGTTATCTGGTGGAGAATAGTGTTTGCTCTCATTTTTCTGAATTGAATTAGGTAAAATCTTTTTCAAAGGATCTGAACTAGAATATAGACAGATATAGACTAATTTTTTTTTCTGAATGGTAGATATATTTTATCATAATGACTTCCTTCAATTTTGTGTGTGTGTGTGTGTATTTTTTTTTCCCCTGGGAGGCAAGCTATTTTTGTCTTGAAAAATAACAAAACTATTGCAGAAGTTCTCTTGTGAAAACAATAATAATTAGTGGTTGGTTATTAAATCAGAAAATTTAGCTAATATGTGGAATTACCAATATATTCATAGGGTAGTCCCCTTATCCACAGGGGATACATTCCCAGACCCTCAGTGGATACCTGAAACCAATGATAGTACCAAACCCTATATTTTTACTATTTTTTTTCCTATATATGCATACCTATGATATTGCTTAATTTATAAATTGGCACAGTAAGAGATGAACAATAATAACTAATACTAAAATAGAACAATTATAACAATATACTGTAACAAAAGTTATATGAATGTGGTTTCTCTCTCACAAATTGTACTGTACTCACCTTTTAGCTTCTTGTGTGGATGTGAGATGATAATTACCTAGGTGCAATTGATGAAGTGCAGTGAATGATGTGGGCATTGTGATGTAGAGTTAGGCTACTATTGACCTTCTGGCTATATGTCAGAAGGAGGAAAATCTGCTTCTGGACTGTGGTTGACTGTGGGTACCTGAAAGTGAAACCAAAGGATGGGGAACTTATTGTGTGTAGTTCTTACTTTGCACGCTTCTTGTTATGCATACATTTCAGTTACCACATTTTACTTATTTACCTATTTATTTATTTATTTTAGAGAGAAGGAGAGAGATTGAGTGCGCACATGCAGTGGGGAGGGCCTAAGGGAGACAATTTTAAACAGACTCCTCGCTGAACACAGAGCCTGACTCTGTCTTGATCTCACCACCCATGACATCATGACCTAAGCCAAAATCAAGCACCAGTCGCTCAACTGACTGAGCTACCCAGGCATCCCCTGCTATTTATTTAAATAACACAAGTTCCTCAACAAAATGCTTTATATTCCAATGACTATGAGATACTAAGTCAGGGTAATTGCATGAATTTAGAACTTTATTGCTCGATCTCCAGTGCACAAATTACTAGATAAATAACAAATGTGTATCACATCACTTCTGTCAGAGTTTAGTCACTGCACATCTGTTATTCAGTTCTTACACAAACAGCACAGGTGTAGTTGTGTTGTTTTTTCATCACCCAGTGATAAATGTATGTGATGTTTTAAAACATGAATAATCTGAAAGGTAACTGATCACTGAAGATGAAAATGTAACAAAGAAGCAAAAAAAGTGAGTACACTAGAAGTAGAATTCAATTGAAACAAATTATATACAGTTATAAAAGAAGCAGTTATATAGAACTATAGATACATAGATAAGATAAATAGGGAAGAAATAGCAGACCATGGAATGTTGATACCTCTGCCAAACAAAAGACTCTACATATGTATCCAGAGGACCTTAGGCAAGAGAAACTTCTCAACATAAATGGTGTTGTAATGAAAAGGATGAAGATACCTTAGATGCCAGCAAAAAACTTAGCATTAAGAGAACTCTTAGAGATATTTCATAAACTGAAAGCACAAAGGATAAAATGTTGGAAGATGGTCCAAATTTAGGAATAAGAGAATTCTCTTTCTGCTTTCCCTGTCACTCTATGTTTATTTTTTCCTGAACCTTTAGGACATTGCATATGGAATACCACCTTTCACTGTAAATATGTGAATGCTTATTTTCTAAGAACAAGGACCTTTTCTCACATGATGATGATACAGCTATCAAATTCAGGAAATTTAACATTTATAAGATAGTACTGTCTTATCTACAGTCCATATTTCAATTTTGCCAATTGACCAAACAATGTCCTTTATAATGATTTTGTTTTTCTTGGTTCAGGGTTTAACCCAGAATCATGTATTGTACTTAATTGCTGTATGTCTTTCTTTAGTTTTCTTTTATCAGGATCAGTTCCTCTTTCCTTTTGATAAATGTCGGTTAGTTAATTTGTAGGATTCTCTCTAGTTTGGACTTGTCTGAAATTTCCTCTGCTTATACTCAGGTTATACATTTTTCAGAGAAATACTGCATAGATTATGTTGTGCTCTTCTTTGTGGATGACATCTGGTTGTTCATGATGTTGCTTTCTCCCAGTATTCCCTATGTGGTGGCCACCTGTTCTCTGTAAACTTGCTATTCTTTCTTTGTAATTACTATGCACTGTAAGGGGAATTTCTTCAAAACCGTGTTGGTGTACTATTTATCAGGTTTCCACCCGGAAGTTTAGCTTTCCTTTATAGTTGTCTTACTGACTCCACGGTGGTGTGTATTTTTTAAAAATAGTTTGTTAGGGCAACCTAAGTGGCTCAGTTGGTTAACCATATGCCTTTGGCTCAGGTCATAATGTCAGGGTCTTGGGATCCAGCCCTCGGGTCAGACTCCCTGCTCAGGGGGCAGACTTCTTTTCCTTCTGCCCCTCCCCCTCCCTTGTGCATGCATTCTTTCTCTCAAATAAATAAAATCTTAAAAAAGATAAAATACTTTGTCTATATTATGATTTTGTAGACTTCAGCTGATTTTTAAGAAAAACAACTCTTTTTGCATATATATATATATATATATATAAACATATATTAAAGCTGCTCATTTTAATTTTATTTTTTTAAACTAAGCTCCATGCCTAACATGGGGATGGAGCTCAAAGATCCCAATGTTAAGATTCGCATGCTCTACTGACTGAGCCAGCTAAGTGCCTCTACAAAGTATATTATTAAAATAAGAAATACCTTTAAATGGGAAAGGTGGGATTCACCACTGATTCTTGACAAGCACACCATTCAAAATTGGGAGAAGTGGGAGGGAGAACAAAATAGACAACTAGTTTCGCACATACAGGGCCTGATAGATATCATTTAGTAGTTTTTAAAAGGAAATTGGAGAGTGATGGTTAATCTCACAAGTTGGTTAGGTACAGATCAATAAATATAGTGTTTGTGTTTGTATGTCAATTTTTTTCTTTGAATATAGCTTTGGCTTAATTGCATTGGCTTTATTAAATAGTATTTTAATGGGCCAGAACTTCATGAATAATGGAATAAGGAGCTTAGTAAACTATCTCCCCAGCAAAACAACATTAGCTGTTTAAAGTTGGACTTTAACCAGTTTTAACTGGTGAAAATGATGAAAAAAATTCTATTTAAAGACACTGGAATTGTCTTGTAGGCATGCAGAAAATGAAGAAACATTCAGTCAGGGAATTTGCTAAATCTCAGAGAGAATAGAAAAATTCTGACATTGGAGCCTTGCTCCACTTCATTAATACCACCCAGGCCTCCCCTGCTATGCTATAGAAGCTCTACCTGAGGCAGATGCAATCAAGAAAGACAATGGTTTGCTCTCCTTATAGCCTCCATTGGGGGATTAGGATTTCATACTGGCAGAGGCAGGTTTCAGGTGTTTCTCATCACCCTTCTTGGTCACAAATTGCAAAACTTCTATTCTAAACAGGTGCAATGAACACAATTTAGCAAAAATTAACAATCATTGAATTGAAATTCCTATGAAAGTGCAAGGGGCGCAGAAAAGCTAAAACAATCTTGGTAAAAAAAATAAATAAATTTAGGGGCACCTACGTGACTCAGTCAGTTAAATGTCTACCTTCAGCTCAGGTCATGATTCCAGGGTCTTGGGATCAAGCGTTGCATCGGGCTTCTTGCAGGGAGCCTGACCATCCTTTTTCCTCTACCCCTCCCCTTATTGTGCGCTCTCTCTCTCTCTCAAATAAATAAAATCTTTAAAAAAATTTGGAAGACTCATACTTCAGGATTGTAAACTTACTACAAGGTTACAGTAAACAAAATAGTATGTTACTATAATAAGGATATGATATATGGATCAATGGAAGAAAATTGAGGGTTTAGAAAATTGAGGGTTTATTTTTTATTTTTGTTCAATTTGCCAACATACAGAATAACACCCAGTGCTCATCCCATCAAGTGCCCCCCTCAATGCCTGTCACCCATTCACCCCTTTTCAACAAATGGTGTTGGGATAGCTGATATCTGCATACAAAGTGATGAAGCCAGATTTCATAGCATGTGCAAAAGTTATCTCTAAATGGATTAGAAACTTAAATGCATGAGCTATAAAACTATAAAGCTATAAAACTCTAAGTAAAATTAGGATTAGCTAATGTTATCTTAGATGTGATATAAAAACCGCAGGCAACAAAAGAAAAAAATGCATAGGTAGAAAAATACCAAAATTATAACTTATGTGCTTGCAATAAATGGTACTATCAGAAAAGTGAAAGACAAATCACAAATTAGAAAAATATATTTGTGGGGTACCTGGGTGGCTTAGTCAGTTAAGGGTCCAACTCTATTTTTTTTTTTTTTTTAGGGTCCAACTCTTGATTTCAGCTCAGGTCTTGATCTCAGTGTTGTGAGTTCAAGCCCCATGTTGATCTCCACTTAAAAAAAATTGCAAATTATATATTTGGTAAGGGACTTGTATTCATAGCATATAAACAATCTTATAATTTGACAATTAAACAAAAAAATAATTCTATTTAAAAATGGGCAAAGGGTTTGATCTCAGCCATTTTTTGGACACCAGAAAAACTGCCATTGGCCACACAACATACTTTATTCTCTATGAGTGGTAGCCTTTGCCAGTTTTCAGCATGAGAGCAGGTTTGACCCTTGTCATCCACACAATTTACCCACATCTCCAGCTATGCTTTTATTTAATATTATTGGGACATGAATGGTTTCCCTCTATTTAATTCTGAAAACCCTTGATTGGGCCCAAGATCTCAAAAGTATTTTACTTCTGTTATCAACTTTCACTTTGATTGAAATAAGTTTCCTAAAATTATGATTTTTCTGGCTCCTTTTATTTGGAGTTACAGTCTGCAGTTTGAAAATTCATAAGTTCATTAGGATTTGATTCATTATTTTGATCTTTTCCTCTCTTTTTATAGACATTAAGAAGTAAGCTATTGAAAGTATTGATGTTTTTTTTTTTTGTTTTGTTTTTTGTTTAGGTGTTTAATTTGGATGGGATTCAAAAGGAGGAGTTTCAGATAAAATGAGATAACAACAGTAGTGATTAAACTGTTTTCTGTTTGTTCATATAATTTAATATACATGTATGGGGGCATTGAGAAATAATACACAGGACTCTCATCAGGACTTTGTAGTATAGTGGAGAAGAAAGAGGGACAAGTGAATGTTGGAATCTCCATCCAGCAATTTAATAGAGTGAACATTTTGGGAGACATGACTAAGCAAGGAAACTGACTAGAAGACATTTATTACAATTATTATAATAATCTAAGCATGATTTGAGAGAAAGAGACAGAAGCCAGAGATACTGAGGAGATACAATTATTGGCACTTGGTAACTATTTTTATTTGGGGAATTGGGGGTGGGAAAAAGATGGAGGAATAAGACATGATTCTCAGTGCTCTACCTGGGCAACTGGACAGACCGTGAAGAAGATTGGAAAACCAGACTTATAGCCTCAGAGGACATTTGAGACATCCAAAGGAGTTTTAAATCGACTTGATTGAACTTTTTGTTGCAAGTCAGAAATCTGTACCATATATTATGGATGAGTACACTTTTTAATTGAATCAAATTACCATTCTTGGCCTTTGAAGCAAGAGGAAACAACAAAACCTGCCTTCTGACTTCAGCAGTTTTCTGTGCCCAAAACTGAAAACCAAGAGACAGAGGATTGTCCATAATTAAAGTGAGGGAACCCTGGCCTCAGTGACCCTCACACTGCGGCAATAGGGAAATGATTTAAAAGTTCTTTGTAGAAAAGTTGATTTGCAATGTAGAGCTAATAAAGATGGACTAAATTGTCCCCATATGTTCTATAAAACAGTCATCCATAACCCCAGAATTCTCCCTAATTGTGTATACTTGGAAGACAGTCAATGCTATTTTTACCCATTGATGCATTTCTTTCCCCCTCTTCATTGTGATTCATTGTGTGCTTTCCTTGGAGCAAATATAATTTGAGATTGAAATAGCCCCATTGGGAATGCTCACATTAAGCATGAGCTATTTTCTGATGCAGACTATCTGTTATAACTTAAGCAGAGTAGCAGTTTTATGATCTTCACAGGCTCTGGGAGGCAGAGGACTTAGCAGGAAGGACAGTCACACAGGTAGACTAAAGCCTTGTGATTCAGTAAGCCTGGAGGGAGTCTCCAGAAGGAGGCTCTTTTATGTGTCTGCTCTAGCTGTAGACAAACCATTCATTCATTGTATATAAACATGCCATGAACATTCCAAGATATCCTTTCCTCACTCCTCACTTACCTAAATCATATAAAGGCTCCAACTTAAGCACAGTTTACTCTGTGAAACACACCCCTTTTTCTCTCTCTCAGATCCCTGTGTCTCTGCCCTTGACTCAAAGCACATTTATCATTTGCCTCTCTCATTTAGTTTTTGGCAAGTGTTGTTCTGCTTTGGCGTTACTCTTTTTTTAAAAAGATTTTGAATGTGTTATGTATGTTCCTTAGAATTCCTTCACATGATTTTAACACATCACTAGGAATTTTGGATCTCAGTTGCCTACTAAGATACCATACCCAATGTGTGATGATATGTACCTACCGTTACAATATCATATGGAGTATTTTCAGTACCCTAAAAATCCTCTGTGTTCCACTTATTCATCTCTCTCTTCTCCCCAACACCTGGCAATCACTGGTCTTTTCTACTGTCTTTATATATAGTTTTGTCTTTTTGTGAATGTCACATAGTTGGCATTGCATTAGTATATAGCATTTTCAAATTGGTTTCTTTCATTTATTAATATGCCCATAAGTTTCCTTTATGTGTTTTCATGACATGATAGTTCACTTATTTTTAACATGAAATAATATTCCATTATCTGGATGTACCAGCATTTATTTATCATTCACTTACTGAAGGACATATTGGTTGCTTCCCGTTTTGACAATTATGAATAAAGCTTCTATAAATATCCATGTGCAGGTTTTTGTGTGGACTAAGATTTTACCTCCTTTGGGTAAATACCAAGAAGCACAATTGCTAGATCATATGTTAAGGGTATGTTTAGTTTTGTAAGGAAGGATTGTTGATTTTTCAGGGAATGGAACTGTGCATGGGGAGAGCTGGTTGAGGTGTTTGCTATTTTTTGTTACTCAGCCTTTAATAATATTTAATTGAATTAGTATATGTTACTTTTGTTAAGAATCCTTTGAAGTAAAAATATGAATATACAATAAACATGTATCAAATTTTTTTTTAAATTTTATTTATTTATTTATGATAGTCACAGAGAGAGAGAGAGAGAGGCAGAGACACAGGCAGAGGGAGAAGCAGGCTCCATGCACCCGGAGCCTGATGTGGGATTCGATTCCGGGTCTCCAGGATCGCGCCCTGGGCCAAAGGCAGGCGCCAAACCGCTGCGCCACCCAGGGATCCCTGTATCAAATATTTTATTTAACTTATTAATAATGAAGTTAGTTATAAATGGAGCATTATAAGAAAAATACACAATCTAAATAATAGTGATGCTGAAGCAAATTTACAAAGGAGTACAAAGCTAGGCTGCCCACAGGGCAATATCAACTGAATTCTATGTGTTGCAATTCCTCTGTGTGTGTGTGTGTGTGTGTGTGTATTTGCATTCTTAACAGTTTTCTACAAACAATAAAGTAGTGAAATAGAGCAAAGACAAGAAAAGGTTGAGTTATCTTGGAAGAGAGCAAAAAAAAGGGACATGTGGTGATAAGCAAACTTAAAATGAAAAAAAAAATCAAAGGAATAGAACGGAAAAAATAATACCTTTTCCAGTTTTAAAACATTAAAAACACTTAGGAGAGTTGCCTGAGTGGCTCAGTCAGTTAAGCATTTACCTTTGGCTCAGGTTATGATCTGTGGTTCCTGGGACTGAGCCCTGGCATTAGGCTCCCTGCTCAGCGGGAAGTCTGTTTCTCCCTCTGTCCCTCCCCCTGCTCCTATGCTTTCTTTCTCTCTCCTTCTCCCTCTCAAATAAATAAATAAGTAAAATCTTTAAAAAAAAAAAAAGAAATACTTAGGAAGGAACAATAATAAGTATGCAGGTTATGCACGTTGGGTATTTAAAAACTTATTAATAGAAATAAAACACATGAATAAATGAAGATAGATACCATACTACTGGAAATGAAGACTAAATTGAGTAAAATAACTATTCTTTCCAACTAATTTTGTTTTAGTGTGATTCAGATCAATGCCAAATACAAATTTTAGCTAGCATTATGAAACTGAAGTTTAATTGTAAGAACTGAGAAGGGGCACCTGGGTGGCTCAGTCAGTTAAGTGTCCAACTCTTGATTTCTGCTCAGCTCATTATCTCAGGGTCATGAGATCTAAGCCAGAAGTTGGGCTCCACACTAGCCTGGAATTTGCTTGGGATTCTCTTTCTCTCTCTCCCTCCACTCCTCCACTGGCCCCCGCCCCAGCTTGCACTTTCTCTAAATAAATAAAAAAATAAAATATATTTTTTTAAAAAAAGAATAAGCAGAAAAACATTGGAAAGCTTTGTAAAAAAAAAAAAAAAAAAACTGAACTGGAAATCACACCATTCAACCATACAAATGATAGTCTCTCCTAATTAAAGCAACATGGCACTGTTCGGAAATAAAATAGGTTTTGGAAAAAATACCAAGGCCAGAAACAAATAAATATTTAACATAAAAATAGATATGACATTGAAACAAGGATTAAAGGCTATACCATTGGGGCACCCGGTTGGCTCAGTGAATGAGCATCTGCCTCTGGCTCAGGTGGTGATTCTGGGGTCCTGGAATTGAGTCCTACATCGGGCTCCCCATAGGGAGCCTGCTTCTCTCTCTGCTTATGTCTCTGCCTCTCTGTGTCTCTCATGGATAAATAAATAAAATATATATTTTTTAAAAGGCTATACTATTAAATAAAAATTTCAGATACAATTTGTTAATTATTTGGAAAAATAAGTTAGATCTGAGGAGTTTACCTCCTAGCCAGAAACCTGCCTTATATCTGGCCTGCAAGATAAAGGGTTTACCTCGACTCAGAGGCTCCTTGCTGCCATGCTCTTGGGTGTAGGGGCTTTTACAGCCCAGGTGCTTCCATTTGGAGGCCTCTTCTGGGAGAGGCCTTTATTTTCTACGGGGAGAAATGGAACAGTGAGGGACCTGCTTTCTGTTATGTGACTTCTTCCTCATACTATCACAGTAAGTGGTTACAGGTTTGACTCACTCTTGGTTAAACTTGTTGTCTTTTTTTTTTTTTTTTTTTTTTTTATTTATTCATGAGAGACACAGAGAAAGAGGCAGAGACATAGGCAGATGGAGAAGCAGGCTCCATGTAGGGAGCCCGATGTGGGACTTGATCCCAGGTCTCCAGGATCACACCCTGGGCTGAAGGCAGGCATTAAACCACTGAGCCACCCAGGCTGCCCAAGCTTGTTGTCTTAAAGGACCACTCCCACACTGGGGTGGTTCAGCTCTCAGCTCAGCTCTTGGAGAGATCCATCATTTTCACTCTATATAAAATTAAATTTGAGAAGAGATAAGGTTGAAATGAAGATAATGTGGGATATTCAATTTACAGTATAAAAATAAAAATTAAAAATTGTTGTATCCATATAGGAAAGCAAAATTAAAAGGCATTAAAAGTATTTATTTATACATTTTCTTAAGAAACATTATGAAAACATAAAAACATTTTGCAGCCAATAAGGGAATAATTGTCATAGCATTAATATGAAGATGTGGGCCCAAACCATCGCCCATAATAAAATATGAAATGTAAATGGCCAGTAAACATAGGAAAATACTTATTGTCTCACAGGATGAAACAAAAAATAACAATTTGTAAGGCAACTGAAAGGCACTGTGGTGGTGGGTGGGGGACTTGAGTACCTGGGAGTCTGAGGGGCAGTGCTAGGACAGGCCTAGGCTCCAGGTCTGTGCCTGCACAGGAGACTGTTCTGACAGCCCCAGCATCAGGCCTCCCCTGGCAGGCCTAAGAAAGCCCCGGCCTCCCACCCTCAGAACCCACACAGAGGTCTGCGGCATGAGGGTAGCTAGTGTAGGCCTCAGAAGGGAGGTATGGAGGGCCCACTGTACTAGGATTCAAGTCCCCAAAGTGAGGACTGCAAATAACTATAATCCTCCAAAGCTTGTTCTATTTAGAGTTTACAGGAAGAGGGACTAAAAAATGAGTTGGTTTTTTTCTAAATGTTTAGAAGCATCTCATTTTTGGGCTATTTTATTACT
Organism: Canis lupus dingo; assembly: GCF_003254725.2. Lineage (NCBI taxonomy): Eukaryota > Metazoa > Chordata > Mammalia > Carnivora > Canidae > Canis > Canis lupus. The sequence continues at coordinate 16,357,343 of NC_064254.1, forward strand.
GATTTCAACATTCATTGAGAACATATGTAACACACTATTTTCTTTGAAATTCCTGAGGATTTGGTTTGTGGCCTTCTAAACAGTTAATTTTGAGATAGTCCCTGTGTCCTTAGAAACAATTAGAAGAATCTTTAGAGGGAGGTTAATATTTCTCTGTATATAAAACTTATTATCTGTTACTCAAATATTGTGTGATTGGCTTATTTTTTCAGCTAGATAAATTTTTAATAGGCAATACCAAAACTTATAATTATTTGTTCATATATATTTTCCCATATTACTGTTGTTTTTAAATATTTAGATACATATTATGAATATATATAATAACAACATATTAATTAATCCATTAAATATGTATATTGTACTTCCTATGTTCCAAAAGCTCTTCTAATAGTTTATAATTAATTCATGTAAACCTTGTAGCAATTGTATAAGTTAAAGGCGATTTTTAGGGTTAGCAGCTCAACTTTTCTTATACTCATTATCAGTTGTTTTCATGATCCATTTCTGTCCTATTATAAAGGAAGAAATAAACATTTGGAATTATGAAATCAAGGTAAATGGAAATATTATTATTGGTATTGAGGTGCCATTTACACCCTGCATTTTAGCACCACAGGGTAGTAACCTAGTTCTCTTACTGTCTTCTGTCCAGTCCAGATATTGGCAGAAATGATGCAGTTTCATTAAAACTAGAATTTAAAAAATAAAGCACTTTCTAATGTGTTTCAGGATTCTCATGTAAATTTCCTATATTTTAGCTCATTGCAGAGTCAGCATTGTATTTATTTGTGCCTCTTGAAACCCAGGGAACCACACTTAAATAAGAGTTGAGTGAACACTCATAATAGGTCAAGAAATAATTTCTTTGCTTTGTCCTAGAGCAGCCACTTTGTAAACTAACTCATTGCAGAGATTTTCAGAGATAAGATTATCAAGATGAGCAAACATTTCTAAATGTTATGAACAGGAATTAATTTTCTTCTGTAAATTATTGTTTTTGAAAATGTTATTCTATCAAAACAAAGTTTAATTTTCTTAACTCTTGAAAAATAAACAAATACCAAATGCTTTGATTATAATTCCACAAGGAAAATGAGTTCCAGGAAGTCATATTTAGTGATATAATTCCTTGCTCTATGTGAAAGACTACACCCTTTGAAAATCACTTCTTTTTTTTAAAGACTATTTGAGAGAGAGAGAGAGAAAATGAGAGAGCATGAGTTGGGGGAGAAGTAGAGAAAGAGGAAGAAGCAGACTCCATTATGAGTAGGGAGCCCAAGACATGGAGCTCCACATCTCAGGACCCCCGGCATCATTACCTGAGCTAAAGGCAGACACTTAATCAACTGAGCCACCCACGCATCCCTGAAAATCACTTCTTAACAAACAAAATACTTTGAAAATGCAAACTGTAGCATGTCATTGAAGTTTGGGGAAGATTTTTTAATTTATAATGGATGAAAAATATTGTGTTGTCATTATTATTGCTTTAAATTAATTTATACTAATTAACATTAGTTTACAGATACTGTACATAGGAGATGAAATAGATATTTGGAGGAAAAACTAGGTTAAAATTCAGTTCAATTGTAACCTCATCTCATAATTTTTGGCCAGTGATTCTGTAATTGAACATTAATTTTCTAATTTTAATTTTTTAATTTTTTTAGAAGGAAGGGGGAAGGGACAAAGGGAGAAGGAGAGAGAGAGAGAGACTTAAGGAGGCTCTACACTTAGCCCGGAGCCTGACATGAGATCATGACCTCAGCTGAAATCAAGAGTTGAACACTGAACAACTGAGCCACCCACCCAGGCACCTCTGAAACATTAATTTTCTTAACGGTAAAATACAGATAATAATTCAGATCTATCCTGATGTATTTTAGTTTTTACAGTTAAAGTTTAATATAATAGATATAATAATGAAATATATTCCTCATGAGTCCATGTGTGTGTGCATGTGTGATAAGGTAGCAAGGTAAACCACTAAGAACACAATTAGTTACTTAAGGTAAGTGATGTTGAAACTGTAAACATGTAGTTATACAGATATTACTTATAATTGTGTTTCTTCCAGACAACAACATTCAAGTCATGATATGTATTGGTAGGTATGTCCATAGTATTGATTCAGTAACAATTTGTATGATCCTGAAACACAGTGCTCCTCCTTGGTAAGGAATCTTCAATACCTTGATACCTCCTCGAAAATGAAGAAGGAACTTAGGGAAAGGAAAGAATACAGAAGAAGCAACCGATAATCTATCTTTCAATTACTTACCCTGTCACATTCTTATAATATATTTATATGGCAAGATTAGCATTCTTATCTTTTGTTATGAATAGGTTACACTATATGTTAAAAATATCTCTATTAATCATATTCCTTCTTCATTCCTTCTTCATTTGCGTTCCAAAAACACTCTATTTATTATGAAGTTCAAGTAATCCAAACTTCCATAATTTCCACAAATCTATCTACTACTATGAGAAGAAGAAAAAAAAATCCGGGGAGCTAAGTCAACACCCAGATCTTACAGTAGGAGAGTCAGTGCAGGTGCCCCTTTATAGCTCAATCATTGAATATGCCTCCATTCTGTTGTCAATTTCTATCAACATTAAAACACACCCAACATGGCTCCTTTTTTTTTTTTTCTTTTTCTTTTCTTTTTTTTTTTTTTTTTTTTTTGCAGTACCTGGGTTAATAAATCCTAGTTGCTTCAATGCAGATTCTGGCTTAGGCTCTAAAAGAGATAAGGAAATGCACAAATACTGACACACAAAAGGCAACTACAACAATATATTTAGAGTATAGTTAATTCTCCTTATTTCTGGTAGTTATGGTCTATAATTTTCTGTGAACATTGAATTAGGGAATACCAAACCATTGCTCCTAGAAGAAATATAGGGTTAGGTTTCTGTGAGCCGGTTGTAATATTTTTGTCAACTAATCAATACATAACCGTGTTTCTGTTTAAATACTTATTTAATAGTTGTTGATTCATTAATGTTAAACACACAGCCAATAGCACCATCCCTAACTACAGCTTATTTAACACATATTAGGCTGAAGCTTCTCTAATACACATTAGGCTACAAGGTTCATCCCAACCTTCTTGAGACTAGAAACACTAGACAGCCCTTCAGCTCTATACATTTGGGCCATTTTAGGCTGCCAAAAGAAAAGCACAAAAATATTAAAAAGACTACACTAAATAGAGCACAAAACGGATATCTGGTTATAGTATGAGAGCTAAAACAAGAAGGCAGAGCACCACCCCATTGGAATTCAGCTGGAGACATACCTATTGGGTGACTCGGAATCTTCCCAGCCCCTTGCGTGTCTGTGAATGACTCTAAAATCACTGCAAGTATTGATTTGGGGATTACAGATAAATACTAGCTTCCCAGTGAATTTGCAAATATAGAATCTGCAAGAAATGAGATTCAATTTTATCTGGATGCTTTACCCGGTATGCTGAGTTTTTCTGAGTGAATCTGGAAGCTCAGGTACAGTTATTTTTTTTTTTTCAGGTACAGTTAATATTTGGTTTAGTCTCACAGAGTTTTTCCAAGTCCAGATGTTAAAAAAGACTGGAACTATCTTAGTTGCTTTTCATGTACTCCTTCTAAGCATTCAAGAGCAACCTTAAATATTCTGATGGGGGATGGTGAGGATGGAGTAGTGGAAGAGAATAACTCATCCAAAGAGGATGGTTACCTAACAGCATTAAGTGGATTGTCATAGAGCAATTATGATCAATGTACTTGTCCTTCCTCCCTCCCCACTTTCCTTCCTTCTTTTCCTTCATCCTCCCTCCTTCTCTTTTCATGGATTTCTTTTGTTTCCTGACCAGTTTTTGTTTGTCCATTACAAGGCGGCAATCAGGTATCTGTAGGGAGCTGGGACCAACATCTACTGAGACCCTTGGTTGTTGGTCATCTACATAATCTTACCTTCACTGTTGCACTGCGGGACAAAGAATTTTCATAGTACAGTCAGTTCTGCCCTAAGGTATACATATGTGTTGCTAAAAAATCATCATGGTATGCAAATTAATGCAATAAAAAATGCAGGGCTTATGAGAAAAATGAGACTGGCTTATAACACTCAAAACTTTAGTCAGACACACTAGACAGTAAAGATAGGAGCCTAATTACAACAGTAGCACAGTTTTACAGACATTAAATGGTTAAGAAATCTGTAAGTAGTATAATAAAGATAGCAGTTTTCCCGGAACAAAAGCCTTAAATTCTCTTCTGGAAGTGGGCATCACAAGGTTGCAGCTTTTGTTGCTGTCAAGTGGTGGATGGAAGGTTCCTTGAAATCAGAGGGAATGAATAAAAAAAAAAAAAAAAAAAAGAAATCAGAGGGAATGGTGTAATATCACATGTGCGTGGTTGTGACTCTCAACACACAACCAGGCAATGAGTTGAGGTGGCCAGTAGAGGTTTGAGGTGTGCTTGTGTTGTGTGTACTCTTGCATGGCTCATTCAGCTGGGGGCTGTTGTCTGCATTCATCTAGTGTTTCCTGTGGATAGAATCACATATAAACAAATGCAAATCTGCTTTGTCATCAAATTTAATATATCAGTGTATCAATCACATTGGAAAAAAATCAGGTTTGCACCACAAGTTTTATAACAGAATTGACTGTGCAGTATTCTGGGACTGCAGTATGATTAAATTTTTGTTCAGGCTGAACTTCTAGATTCCCCCAGAAATATTCGCCAGTACTAAGTGGAGCAGATGAATCTTGTTTTAGGTCCATCCTTTCATCTCCTGAATGTATATTTCAGAAGTTCTGCTATCAGTGTGTGTATCTGCTCAGGACTCCACTATTTTCTTTCTGTTTCTACTCATGTGGCTTCTGATGTTCTCAAAACAGTGAAGAAAGAATATGAGACCGTGCCACAGGGAATGATGGGTGATCTCCTTAAGTATATGAGGCACTGCTATCTTGATCTAAGCAATTCACCCGACCTATATAATTATACTGCCTTTGCTAGGCAAGGGTTTTTCCTAATACGGCCTCAGTGTACCATGTGGGTCTGAATTCTGGCCGAAGCTCAGCATATTTCATCAACATTGTGATTTCTGTGGCTGCGTGCCAAGATGACAATATTGAAACATCAAGAGGCAGAGACATACTTTCAGTATTAAAGCAAAATGAAGAAAATTCATTCAAAGGAGGAGTCCCTTTAGAAGTAAACTTTTATATAAAATGCTTTTCTGGGGCATCTGGGAAGCTCAGTAGTTGAGCATCTGCCTTCAGCTCAGTTTGTGATCCCGGGGTCCTGGGATCCAGTCCTGCATGAGGCTATCCACAGGGAGCCTGCTTCTCCCTCTGTCTATGTCCCTGCCTCTCTCTGTGTGTCTCTCATGAATCGATAAATTTTTAAAAATCTAAAAATAAAATAAAATAAAATGCTTTTCCTTTACCTTGACCTAATTTTACCCATCTCTCAAGACTCATTGTCCTGCTTCCTCCAATAATTCTTGCTATGCTAATCCCACCCTTATTCTTTGCACATATCCTACCTTATCCACCAGATTCCAGTTCACTTCTTCAGTTTTCACATTGTTTCACAGCCCTGGCCTCTCTACAAAATTACCTTTGTCTCCGTTCTTTGTAGAGGTCACCACAGAAGGCTTACCCACCTGTAGGAGCACTTGTGAAAACCTTCTCCCCAATGTTTTTTGGTTGATGGGCTTTTTTCCATGACCTGGTTTAGGAGTACATTTTTCTTTAGTTGTTTTGCCTTTAATAATTTGTTCTACTCAACTGACTTGTTGGCTTCAAGAGTAAAAGATACCTACCAAAGTTGATTCATTTACTACACATTCTTAGTTTTGTAAAGACTTAAAATCAACCTTGCCAAATGCTTGTCAAGCTTATAAATATTTTTGCTAGTGAGGGCGTTATTGCTTATTGAGCCACCTTGTTTAGCATTTAGAGAACTCTTTAATAAACTTTTTCTTAATATGGCATCCAACTATCTATTAAGAGTACTCAACAATGTCAATGCCATCCTGTAAGGCCCTCCTAGAATAACATAGATTTTTGTCCAAGAAAGTCTCTAAAATGTATTCTACACTAATGCTGAGTTCATTTCTCTCCAGGTTCACTTTCAGTTCCTTAAACTGATTCTCAGAAAACACAGACATAAGTCCTTTCAATGTCCATTTCTTTGAATTTTGAAGTTTATTTCCTTTTTAGACCACAGTATCCAGAATCATATCTGAAAGTTGTTTTGATCTTTCACAATACTTAGTACAATGTTAAGGCAAGAAGGAGATAATTAAAATATTATTTGAGGTAGATTTTTCTGTATGATGAATTTTTGAATTGCCTTTACAGGAGACTTTACTTTTTTTTTTTTCTTTTTGAGACTTTACTTTTTTATTGCAATATTTACAGATGATTTTTAAAAAATCATTAAGATTTTTAAAAACTTTCTATCCCTTGCTTTTAGGTAATTCTGTAGATTATACTCATAATCAACTTTCCTTACAACTTCCTTCTCTATTTTTATTTATCTACAAATGTCTAAATTTAATGCCTACTGAGTGTTAAAATTGCTAAAACCTTTCAATGCTTCCTAAAATTTTGTCATTTGATGATGTACCTATGCAACCCAGCTGGTTTTGCTACATGAGGAGAAGCTACACACATACCCATAGGTAGCCCCAGGTCATATTTCTGGAGTCCATGACAACTTGGAATATAGCTCAGTTCGATGAATGACTAACAGATTTTCACCAAAGTTCATTGTGGTGTCTAGTAATCATTGATATCAAGTAATTTGCCCCTCTCCAACTACTCAGAAAACCACAATATATAAATATTTCTTCTGATTGATATTTTATGATTGTTTTAATACTGTATCTATTATTAGCAAGGAAAGAGACATTCTTTAGGCCTGGTCTACATGGTATTCAAAAGAAGAAACCCCTAAGAAAAATGAATTTGTGTATGGGTGGAATACCAGTCTCTTAGAGTGAGAAGTTAAAGTGGAAATCCAGGAACATTGAGGAGAGTGGGAAGGGAGAGAGAATATGCAAATATTTAAATAGAAAAATGTGAGCAGGTAACACATTTAAGATTATTTAAATCTCTGTTCACTCATCGAAGAATTAAGCCATTTTTTTTATCTGAAAGCATGACATAAAATGTATGGTCACCATAAAAAGAGAAAATTTCCCGAATTTGTCAATAGCAGCTATGAAATAAAGTTAGTTTCTCTTACGAAATCTTACTTCCTCTCATGAGGGGAATCACTTTCAGAAAACTTTCAATTACAAATTTGCTCTCTGCCCCTTGAGATATAAATCTTCTCTCAGTCTTTTTTATGGTTTTACAATCCAGGAATACTTTTCTTAAGGATGTGGGAGCCAGCCATTGGAGATATAATCATCAAGGAAGATATTGCTCCCAACTTCCAGTCTCTGTAGGCATATTGACTGGCCCCCTGTTAACATGTGTATGATTGGGTTATGGTGGTTGACTGGCTGGGTCACCTCATTTTCATTATCCAGCAGGCTCGTCTGGGCTTATTCACATCATGGTGGTCACAGAAGTTCCAAGGTCAACAAAAGAAGACAAGTTCCAAGGCACCAAACACTGTTTCAATCTGTGTTACATTCTATTTCCTTCCGTTTCACTGGCCAAATAAGTCAAAGCCAGATGGAGGGAGGAAGGGTGGGATAGATTCCACTTCTTGGTGGAAGGAAAGAATTTGTAGTGGTTTCTATTTCACCTAGAGCAATTTATTGAAGAGACTTTCCTTTCTTTACCATTCATCAGGGTTATTACCAAAGCAAACATCTTGTATGAATGGTTATCATATTAACTTTATTTTTAATATATTTGTAGGTTGTTGTGATGTTCCATTTTTCATTCACTATATTGATTATTTCACTTGCCTCTCTTAGTGTGTTACCTGTCTTATAAATTTTATTAGTCTTTTCTGAGAACCAACTTTTACTTTTATTTATTTTTATTATTTTTAAACTTTTAAAAAATTTTTATTTATTTATTCATGAGAGACACGGAGAGAGAGAGAGGCAGAGACATAGGCAGTGGGAGACCCAGGCTCCATGCAGGAAGCCTGATGTGGGACTTCATCCCAGGGCTCCGGGATCATCCCAGGCTAAGCCACCCAGGCGTCCCAAGAACCAACTTTTAATAATTAGGTATGAATCTATAGATTGCTTTCTATTATATTTTTATACTTTTTTTTAACTTTCTCTACTTCCTTTAGGTTTAATTTGCTAATATTTTTCTATTTAATGTTTATACTAATCAGCATATGTGATGTTATACTATTGTAATGAATAGCCTCCAAGTGTGACTTGCTTAAAACAAAAGAGTTGTATTTCTCATTATTACTTTGTGCACATTATGGATTTTTGGGGGTTTTCTTCTTCAAAAATCATTATTCACACCCCGTGACTTCAGTGTACTGAAGGGTCAGCATATCATAATTGTAAATTCTAACTTTTCTTTGAGTTATTTAAATTTTTACTGAGATCAGAGCCTCAACCAAAATCTATGAATGTGTAATTGTAAAGTCAAATATCAGGAAGGATTCAGGGTAAAGAGCTCAGAAATTTCCTTAAATACTCAAAATACTTGTCTTATGATTGGAGCATGCTACATATAGCTTATACGAGTTTTTTCATTTTGTTCATTAGTTTTAAGGAGAATTTTAGATGGCAACTGCCTAGATTTTTGTGTTCTTTTTTTTTTTTCCTATGTATTATACCAGAGGCCTAGCAGTACATTTCTGCTCCCTAGAAAATGCCAGCTATGCTCTGTGTAATTTACAAGGAAGGATTTCGGGAATGGTAAAACACATAGACAGCATTTTTCATAACCATTGTGTGACTCCCTAAGGCAAATTTGCAGAGGCTTGTGAGCCTGACAACTCCTCTATGAGGGGATTCTATTTTACAGAATCTTAGGACGACCAAAATGCCTAAAGGGGCATGGCCTATATAAGATGTAATTTGAAGGTTGTAAATTAGTTTTAACAAAGCATATAGGATTGCTGAATGCAGTATTCTCCACATGTTGCAAAATTAATGCTTTGGGGCTTTCTTTTAAGCTTGGATAAAGCTGGGTAGAGATTGGGTTTTCTTCCATGCAGGACATCATCATAGCAATTACTTTTTGTTCCAACTTGTCTGGAGGGAGGAATTGAAGCTGAGGGGTGTGTCTCAGTTTATTAGGCGGTTTAAAGTCCTTGCTGGGGCACAAGATTCATCTCTGAGCTCGTACACTTTATATGAGTTACTTGCTTAGAGTCTTTTCTTAGGTAAGGCTGCCTAGATAAAATATCCAAGACTTGATACGTATATATGACTCTAAGATGGTCTTAATATGCCTCTCAGGTTTACTAAACTTCAGATACTTTCCTTCTTGACTATAAACCACTGACCTCCCTTTGCTTTTTTTGAATGTTTTTATTTAAATTCCAGTTAGTTAACATACAGTGTAATGTTAGTTTCAGGTGTACAATATAGTGATCCAGCACTTCCGTACATCACCTGGTTATCATCACAGCAAGTGCGCTCCTTCATCCCGATCACCTGCTTCTCCCACCCCTCTCCTTCTCTCTGGTAACAATCTGGTTTCTGTAGTTAAGAGTCTGTTTCTTGGTTTGCCTCTTTTTTTCTTTTGGTAATTTGTTTTGTTTCTTAAATTCCACATATAAGTTAAATCATGTGGTATTTGTCTTTCTCTGACTGACTTATTTTAATGCTTAGCATAATACTCTCTAGCTCCATCTGTTTTATTGAAAATGAAAAGATTTCATTCTTTTTTATGGCTGAATAACATTCCCTTGTACATATATACCACATCTTCTTTTATCCATTCATAAGTTGGTGGACAATGGGCTCTTCCCATAGTTTGGCTATTGTTAATAATGCTGCTATAAACATCAGGGCGCATATATCTCTTTGAATAATTCTCCTTCTCCTTCTCCTTCTCCTTCTTCTTCTTCTTCTTTTCTTCTTCTCCTTTTCTTCCCTCCTCCTCTCCTCCTCCTCCTCCTCCTCCTCCTCCTCCTCCTCCTCCTCCTCCTCCTCCTTCTTCTTCTGTGAAAGAGAGTATGGAGGTACTTCAAAAAGTTACAAATGATATTACCCTATGACCCAACAATTGTACCACTAGTATTTACCTAATTGTACCACTAGTATTAAACTAATTGTACCACTAGTATTTACCTAGTTGTACCACTAGTATTTACCTAAAGAATTCTTTAGTGGTACAATTGTTGGATCATAGGGTAATATCATTTGTCACTTTTTGAAGTACCTCCATACTCTCTTTCACAGTGATTGCATCAGTCTGCATTCCCACCAACATTATAAGAGGGTTCCCTTTACTCTGAATCCTCACCAACACCTGTCATGTCTTGTTGATTTTAGCCATTTTGACAGGTGTGAGGTGATATCTCATTATAGTTTTGATTTGAATTGCCCCAATGATAAGTGACGCTGAGCATCTTCTCATGTGTCTGTTGCTCATCTGTATGTCTTCTTGGAAAAAAATATTCATGTTTCTGCCTATTTTTAATTGGAATATTTGTTTTTCGGGTATTCAGTTTTATTAGTTCTTTATATATTTTGGATACCAACCCTTTATCAGATATGTCATTTGCAAATATCTTCTCCCATTCTATAAGTTGCCTTTAGTTTTGTTGGTTTTTTTTCACTGTGCAGAACCTTTTATTTTGATGAAGTCCCAATGGTTTATTTTTGATTTTATTTCCCTTACCTCAGGAGCCATATCTAGAAGGAAGTTGCCATGACTGATGTCAAAGAGGTTATTGCCTGTGTTCTCCTTTAGGATTTTTATGGTTTCAGGTCTCACATTTAGGTCTTTAACCATTTTGAATTTGTTTTTGTGCTTGGTGTACAAAACTGGTCTAGTTTTATTCTTTTGCATGTTTCTGCCTGTTTGACAGCAGTATTTGTTGAAGATACTTTTTTCTCACTGGATATTCTTTCCTGCTTTGTTGAGGATAAATTGACCATAAACTTGTGGGGTTTGACCTTCCTTTTCTTAAAACATTTACTTCAGAAAACTTTCAATTATAAATTTGCTCTCTGCCCCTTGAGATGTAAATCTTCTCTCAGTCTTTTTTATGGTTTTACAATCCAGGAATACTTTTCTTAAGGACGGGGGAGCCAACCATTGGAGATATAATCATCAAGGAAGATATTGCTCCCAACTCCCAGTCTCTGTGAGATAGTAGGAGCCTAACTTAGATAAGCAATTAGCAAACACAGATGGCCTAATCACATTGATCAATCTCCCTACTAACATGTTCTAGTAGTTTTCCACTAGTTTACCCTAATGCTTAAAAACATTCTCACTTTTTCTTTGAAGGAATTAAATTCAATCTCTCTTCCCTATTGCAAATAATCTTTTATAAAAGTCTCTCTTGCCTGTTTAACTTTACTGTTACAATTTTTCTTTGACATATACTACTACATATATACTACATATACAAAATACCATTTTATGTGAATGAACATCTTCTGAGGAGCTGAAATAGAAGATCCCCAGCCCCTTTTTTTTGCATAGTCACAGAGATTTTTCTTAGAATAAAGATATGTGTGTATGTGTGTGTAGATCCCTTTAGTTCTGGGTAGATAGTCATCAGTTTTTAAATTTGTTCCACAGTTATCCTTTCTGGTATGTATCAGCTTACTTTTGTTGGGAAAGGATCCAGGGCGTGGGCTTGAGTGGATTTTTGTTCTGCAGTGCAAATTGACTCAAGTGACTTGTTGCCAGATTGTGTTTATATGTCTTTGAGGGTAGTAGCGTATCTTATTGATTATTAGATTTAATTCAAACTGCACCCTAGATGTTCATAAGCTTTTTCAGCCAGTGAATAGTAGAAAAATCTCATCTAGTTTCTCACTTGTGAAAGTGTAGATTTAAAGGTTGGACAAAGCATCCAGCATCATATTTTACTCTTACAAGCATTTTTCATCCAAACCAATCTACATTTACAAATTTCTCTTCTATATCTTTTAGCCAAAGGGGTCTCTCCACCTGCTTAGAGAAATTTTGCTGACATTAGCTCACATTAGTTACAGTAAACTTAGGGAGTTTGTGGTACTTCCCACTTATTTGGTTTATAAGTGATGAAATTCTTTTGAAATTTGGGTAGAATATGAAATTGTGATGAAATTCTTTTTAAATTTGAGTAGATTAGAAGATAGTTGATTAGTGAGTTTAACGATTATTTATATTAGGACTTCTCTACATTTGTGAAAGTCTGTCTTCAAGATGGTCACCACCAATCCCTTCCCTTTCTAGATACACATGAAGAGGTAGAATCAATTGCTCTTTTTCCCTATTGGATGAAGTGACTTATTTAGTCAATAGAATATGAGAAAATGACATCCTTCAACTCCTACGGTTAGGTCATAAAAATCTTTGCAAATTACTTGGGGTCTCCTTGGACTGTTTGCTCTCAGAATGCTTACTCTGGAAGTAGTAGTAATCAATGATGTGTAAGAGTTTGTCCATGCTGTGAGATTTCCAAATTACATGGAAAGGCCAGGTGTATTTTTTTAAAGATTTACTTATTTTTCATGAGAGACAGAGAGAGAGAGGCAGAGACATAGACAAAGGGAGAAGCAGGCTTCCTGTAGGAAGCCCAATGTGGGACTCGGTCCCAGACTGGGGATCATGCCCAGAGCCAAAGACAGATGCTCAACTACTGAGCCACCCAGGCATCCGAGGCCAGTGTATTGAAATACCATATACAGAGGGAAAAAAAGAGACAAAGGAGCAATTAGATGCCAAATATGTGAGTGAAGAGACCACTTATAAATGGATCCCCTGCCCCAATATCTGCATGTGAGACAAAGTGAGCTAGAGATAAACTCTTTTAGGTATGCTTTTCCCACATTTATAACCCTCAAAATCTTTAGAAAAATATCTAAGTTTTGAACTAGTTTATTATGTAACAATAGGTAACTGGAACAATATCCAAGTTTAAGTTTTAAATTTTAGAACACTAGAGTCACCTCCATCTCTCCTTATTCAAAGTTCATCTTTGCCAAATCAACTCTACCTGAGATTTCTTTTTTTTTTTTAATATTTATTTATTTATGATAGTCACAGAGAGAGAGAGAGAGAGAGAGAGAGAGAGAGAGAGGCAGAGACACAGGCAGAGGGAGAAGCAGGCTCCATGCACCGGGAGCCCGATGTGGGATTCGATCCCGGGTCTCCAGGATCGCGCCCTGGGCCAAACGCAGGCGCCAAACCGCTGCGCCACCCAGGGATCCCCTACCTGAGATTTCAAAAAGGGAGATGGGCAGCAAAGGTTTGGTGGAAATATTTTAATAAAGTTAATTCCTCTCTTTCTGTATCTCATTTGAAAGGGAACTTGGCAGGTATGTATATATAGAGAGCCTCAACACATTCAGGGAAGTTAGATCTTCATTCCAGCATTTCATAGTATTAGGTCATTGCCCATGAGAAATTAGTGCAAACTTACATGTGTAGAATTTATTCAGGATTGCAATCCTCTAAAAATTTTTATTTTGGGGAAGAAGAGTTGTAGAGCTGCCAGGTTTGAATTCAAATCTTAATCTTTATCTACAGAAAATTACTTAAAAAATCATGTCTTCATCTTTAAAATGAAAATAATAATGCTTTGGAGTATTTTAATACATGATATGTGGAATGATGTATCGAGCACACAAATGACGTTCAACAAATGGCATTCTCCTCTCCTCATTTTGTTCTCTTGCTCCAGCTATTCATCTCTCTTCTTTTTCAGTTAAAGTAACACTGTCGTGATCAATTTGTAGATAGGTTTTAGCCCTTAGACTGTAAACTACAGGATCCAAGCCTATTTATTTTTGCATATCTAGATAGCCCATACCTTGACATATAAATGATACTTAAAAAATATTTGTTGAATAAAACTATGAAGTTTTGCCTTTCCTGAATTGCCTTCCATCAAAAGGCTTAATTATTACTGCTCTCTATTTTTTCTAAAACTTAATAAAACAGCAAATTTACCATCTGTTTCATCCTTTTGTCAATCAAATTAGATTATTTTTGTGTTTTTTTAAATATTGGTTTACCATGTGTAATTTGAGTTTTCTTTTATAAAATCTGGTAAAATAAGTCGTAAAATCTTTCTATGAAATGGTTAGGTATGCAATTTCACAAGTCTAAGCTTCACTTTAAATGAGTGCCATGCCCATATATTTTGAGTGGATTAAAAGAGGAAGGATTTAAAGGAAAATGAAAGGTCATATACATTCAGCTTTCATGGGTTAAAATAATTGTGTCTCTCTCCTTATATATTGGCAAATTGCAGTCCTAATAATAGGAAATATTAGATGTCCTTAGTTTGGAATGGTTCAGCTTCATCCATTGCAAATTAAAATAATAATTTTATTGCATCATGACTAAAGTATGGCTGGGGTATTTTAATAGGAGATCAGTCTTGAAAAACTAGCTAAAAAGTGATTCCTCTTTAAGTGGACTTGTTTATAGTCATAGTCCATCTTTTAAACTATTTTAGGATTCAAACAAATAAGAACAACTTGAAATCAAGAAACTCATTTAGCCATGAAAAAAATAGTTATTTCCCAATGTTAAACAGAAAATTAAACATTCACTTATGCTGAGGGAGATTAGAGAATCGCTTTTCTTTAGGAAAGACACAACATAGGAGAAAGATAAACCCTTTTAGAAAGAAAATAATAGATTTATATTAACATCCATCCCAAGAGCAAATGTTGATCTATTTGTTGGCCAAGCAAGCTTGCAGCTTAGATTCGTTCACTGCAAAACAGTTGCCATCCCAGAGCCTTCAGAAAGCCAAGTTCTTGCCAATGACCATGGAATTTGTCCAGTCCATCTGCATCTAATTATTTGTCCAAACTAGGTTTTACATTTCCTAAGTAATACTGTGCTTAGAATTTCTGTATGGGCATGACTCCATTATTTAGTTAATCATATTGTCAGGAAGCTGTTAGAATTTTTTGTAGAATTCTTCTATCTGCTATTTTCTTTTTTACATTCCATTTTACTTATCTAAATAATTATTTTTCTCCTTGGCTTTTCAGCTTGTTACAGTGTTAATATGCCCCATCTTTTTTACAACTGAATAAATCTATAAAACTAAGTTGCTTTCCATTTCCCTCTATTTTATACATTGTTTCCATAAATTGTTTTCTTTTTATTTTCTCTTATTAGATAGTTCTCAAGAAGTGACCCAAATTATCTAGCAGCAAGACAATAGATATTTTGTCATAAAATTATTTGTAATCACAGTTTATTATTTAGGTAGTTGCTTTGTTCTTTCCAGTAGGTTTACTATGGTTGGTTATTCATTTTAATGCAAAATACATTCATATACAGGAGGAAATGAAAAAAATAACATACAGCAAATCAATGTATACTTAAGGGTCCATGAGCAAAAAATTAAAGAAAATGGAAAATGGATCCTTATTGAAGCAGTTAGCTGCTAGTTTTAAATAAATTTATTTGTAGTAGTTTTGGAATAAATAAAAATCAACCTATCTGGCTTCTATGAAAAATGTTAAACTAAGATATATTAGAAGGGAAAAAACCTTGTCTAGAATCAAAAGAGGAGTATGTGTTTTCTTTCTATATGATGATGATACATATTATATTATATTTTTGAGTGATAAAATTGCCATCACTTATTTTTTTCCTGTAGTCTCTCATCTCTTTCAACAAAACGCACATAAGCTAAATATAAAGGTTAAACATTCTCTAAATTTTGGTTGACCTTATAGCATAAATCAACTCTTATTTCAGACAACTGCAGACTCCCTGCACAAGTTGTAGCAAATCCAATATCTACTTTTATAATTATTATTGATAATATAGAAGTAAGTCCATCTTTGTATAGTCCTTTAAAATTCTAATAAAGAGATTTTAATATTGTTAGGCCATTTGAATATTACTATGCTATTCTGGGTTTGTATTATATTTTCTTTTATTAAATATGAATACTGAGACATGGACAAGCTCACTGACTATGGTGAAGATCATATATCTAGTACTAGGCTGAACTGGAACCTAACTCAGAGATCCTCAATCTTAGGGATCCTAGGGATTTGTCAATTATATGATGTCATCATAATATATTAAATTGAATTACTAAAATGTCAATTAGCATAATATTTTAATATATTGCTTGATGTGTGAACTGAGATACAGAACTGAAGTATACACACATTTCTTTTGGGAATTGTCAATTTTTTATAACAGATATAAAACTGAGAAGTTTTATTGTTCAAGAAAACTTTATCAAGGCATAATTTTCATAAAATCTGTCCCTAGTTAATGTATATTTTGATGAGTTTCAAGAACTGTATACAGCCAGGCAACTCCCACCACTATTAAGACACAGCATTTTTATTACCCAAAACCTTCCTTCACAGTAAATCTCATCTCCTCATCCTCAGTCCCAGACATCACTGTTCTGCTTTATCCTAATGTAGTTTGTAATTATTTTTCTAGAGTTTCATATAAATGACTCAAGAGTATCTGCTCTTCTGTGTCTGATTTCTTCCTCTTAACATAATATTTGTGGGACAATCCATATTGTGCAGTTGTATCTGTAGTTCATTCCTTTTTATTGCTGACTAGCCTTCAGTCATATGATATACCAGCATGTTTATTCATTTGCTTATTTATGGACCTTTGGATTATTCCCAAATTGTGGCTATGGGGAATAAGGAAGCTAACAATACATGTGTGTACATATCTCTGTGTGGGCATGTGTTTTCATTTTCTTGGTCAGATATCTAGGAATGAAATTGTTAAGCTATATGGCAGATGATTTTAAATTTGTAAGAAACAGCTAAATTGCTTTTTTAAATGGTGGTCATTTTCCATTCTTATAAGCAATGTATATAAGTAACCAACTATCAACATTGGCGTTGTCAAGTCTTGAATTATAGCTGTTCTATGAGGTTTGTAGTGGTATCTCATTATAGTTTTATTTTGCATTCCTATTCATTACTGATGTAAATATCTCTATATAACTATATCTGGTATTGTATGGTAGTTATTAGCTTACAAGTTCTGGTAGTTTTTTTAATAGATCCTTAGTGTAGATGCAGATACATAATTCTTCATGTGTCACATGTGAATAAAGACAGTTTTAATTCTGTCGTATCCCCACACATTTTTATTTTTGGCTTACTGAATGGGCTGGTAATGATGAGTGGGATTCATTTTCTTCTTGCTGATATTAAAGAAAAAGGATTTACTCTTTCACCATTGTTATTTTAGCTGAAAATTTCTCATAGGACCCCTTTATCAAGTTGAGAAAATTCCCTTATATTATGAATTTGCTGAGAGTTTTGTTTTGTCTTTTTTTAAATCATGAGTAAGTATTGACTTTTCTCAAAGGCCTTTCAATTGCATATTTCATGATAATTATAGTCTTGTAAAAGCCTACTAATGTGGTAAATATGCAGGTTGATGTTCAAATATTAAATCAACCTTGTTTTCGTAGAATAAAACTAACTTAATTTTGATGCATCATATTTGCTAGTATTTTGTTAAGAAACTTATATGTTCATGAGGATATTAATTCCAAGTTTTAAGTCTTTAAAATTTATTTTTTGGCTTTTGGTAATCAGGGTAATGTTGATCTCTGTTTTCTGAAAAAGTTGTGTAGGAATAGTATCATTAAACTATAGGGGCGCCTGGGCATAGAATTTAAACTATAATTTTTCAGCACTTTCAAGATGTTATTTTATTAGCTTTTGGCTTACTTAGTTTCTGGTGAGTGATATGCAGTCATTTTTATCTTTTGTTTTGTTTCGTATACTTTGTCTCTTTTCTCTGGATATTGTTTTCTTCTTATCACTGTTTTTTTTTTTTTGAGCAATTTTATTTTGATTGTGTTTGTGCTTTATTTTGTGCTTTGTTCATCCCATTGGTGATTGAGCTAGCACTATAGTTTTATTCAGGTTTGAGAACGTGTTAGCCTCTGTTTCTTCTCTTCTTTTCTGTTTGTTTATCCCGTTCCTACCATTTTTGGAATTCCTATTCCATGTATATTAGATTAATTCATTTTATCCTGTAGGTTAATAATACGTCTTAATTTTATCTCCCTTTTTTGAAGTTTTCAATAGATTCATTGCTAAATCTGTAAATTTACCAATATTTTCTTGTGTAGTGTCTAATCTGTGATTAAAATTTTCACTTAGACACTTTATGTTTTACCTCTATAATTTCTATTTAGTTCTCTTTTAAATTTCCATTCTCCTTTTTATTTTGTTTATATTATGTTTACATATTTGTAATAACTTTAATGCATTTGTTAGCTTTGTCATTTATGTCATTTATAGTCGTATTTCTTTTTTTTTTTAAAGATTTATTTATTTATTCATGATAGACATAGAGAGAGAGAAAGAGGCAGAGATACAGGAGGAGGGAGAAGCAGGCTCCATGCACCAGGAGCCTGACGTGGGATTCGATCCCGGGTCTCCAGGATCGCGCCCTGGGCCAAAGGCAGGCGCCAAACCGCTGCGCCACCCAGGGATCCCCTATAGTCATATTTCTATTGATTGTTTTTCTCCTGTTTTGGGCTATATATTTCTACATAGCATAATCAGTTATTTTGATTTTATGCTAAACATTACAGATATGAATTTGTAAGAATCCTGGAGATTTTTCTTCCTTTAAAAAGTGTTAGGCTTTGTATTATCACACAATTAAATTACTTGTAAGTCAGTTTCTTCCTCTGAGGTTTTTTTTTTTTTTTAAGAATTTATTTATCTGAGAGAGAGACAGACAGACAGACAGACAGCAAATGGGGAGGGGAAGGGGGAAAAGGAGGAGCAGACCCCTCTGCTAAGCAGGGAGCCTGACACAGGGCTCAATTCCAAGATCCGAAGACTCCTGGATCATGACCTGAGCCGAAGGTAGATGCCTAAGTGACTGAGCCAACTGGGTACCCCCATCTGAGGCATTTTTAAAGCTTTGCTGGGGGAAGGTCTGGGGTAGCCTTTGTTCAATTGATAGTTTACCCCCAATTACTTACATATGATCCCTTCTGATAACAATTCACTCTCCTAAATATGCTAAAGGATCATTAGGGACAGTCTACTTTGCTGGTTAGAGTTTAATATATTTTCTAGAACTTACCTGTGCAGGTGCTGGGAATTTTGACCTTATACCTGGTTCTTCTCTATCAGGCCTCCTGGAGCTTCACTCTGTGCTTACATATCTGAATACTTAGCAAAGATGTAAAAGAACTCTTTATTTAGATTTCTGGAGCTCTTTTTTGCAAATCTCCCTCTTTTCAGAACTCTGCCCCCACCACTACCACCTGCCTCAGCCTTTCCTATCCACCATTCACATTCCTCTCCTCTGTGTGGTTGCTGGCTTTTTAAAAATTGTGTCTAGATAGCAAGCCAGAACAATTATAAGGCTGACATCATCTGTTTGTCTTCTCGTAGGGATCACAGTCCTGAAATGCTGTTAGCCAGTGTCTGTTTTCAGGTTTTGATTTTTCTTTGCATATTTATAGAGAAAGGTAAATCTAGTCCTTATATTATGACTAGAAGCTGGAATTACAGATATTTTGAAACTAATTAGTTTATTTTTATTACTTATTATTCTTTTCGGGCATTTTTATAGCCCAGGCTAAAGTCACGTTTAGAGATATATTTATAGATTTTTTTTTAACCTGCTGAAAGAGAAATAGAAATTCACTTCCAAATTCAGGATTCTATTAAATACTTACTTTTCTGGACAATCAGATCTGTACCAATGAGTTCACTTAATTGTTGATCCCTTTGATACAAAAAAAAAAAAAAAAAAAAAAAAAAGTTATAAGCAGCAGGAGGGGAAAGACCAGGAAATGATTCAAATAACCTAGCTGTGCCTAATCAAAGATGGCCTGTGATACAAAAATAAAAGAAAAATCCTAAATATAATGCCATTTTCAGAAATATTTCAGAAGACTTTTTCAAATGTGTAAAAAGAAAAAAAAATAGACTTTAGAACATTTTCAAACAGGATCCTGAAGTAGTCAAGAGCAGTATAAAGAGATTCTTGTCCTTTATTTGTAAATGTTCACAGAACTAAAAGGAGAGAAACTAACTAACTAACTAACTAAATAAATAAATAATAAATTACAAGAGAAATTGACAACTTATAAAATCTCCAAATGTGGCTGAACATTTCAAACTGACTTAAAATATAAGTCATCTAAAAATGAAAACTAAATTATGGCCTTACAGATAAAATAAAAATACCTGATTATGCCAGAAGTAAAAATATTAAATATGTGAAATTTGAGATTTAAAATAAATAGTAAATGCTTAAGGGGAAGTGAACTTTATTTGCATTGATTTATAGAAATCACCCAAAATACTGAAAATTTATAATAATCCTTAGTCACTTCTAACATATCATACTGTAACTGTTCATTTGTGAATGTTATCAGTGGAAACTCCTTTGTTTTCTGTGATATAAATCTTATAATCTTTATATGTGGTGACCTACTTTGCATGTTGAACTTCCAGATAAAATGGATGTTGGAAGGATTTTTAATGGTCCCTCAAATTTCTATAAATGATACATTTACAATCAATCTAGAAATACCACTTATACCAGGTGCTATTTAAGAATTAGATATTATTAAAGAATCCTAATGAGAAAAATCCACACTTACAATTAGAGAACAGAATAATTAGAGAAGAGCCATAAAATATAGATTTTTTTCTTAAAATATCATCTATATCTATCTATCTATCTATCTATCTATCTATCTATCTCATCTATTATCTATCTATCTATCTATCTATCTATCTATCTGCAAGGATTAGTTCATTTTTTAGGAATGTGAAATCAGCAACATGTCACACAATAGAATCCAGACTGATTCTCAGACTTTCATAAACCTCTCTTTTTATGTATATGAAAATATTAGGTCATGCTCTAGAGAGACAAATTCAGCAACATGACATACCTGAAAGACCCATTTCTTATTTTAGACCCATTCCCCTTGGACCAGTAGCCAAAGAATTATTCTTCTTACCTCAGAACCATTGTAACCTTGGATACATTCATCAAAGTCATATTCCAATAATCCAATAAGCCAACTCACATGTAGTTTAAGAAGTATTGAAATATATTAACCTTCTTGTTCATCATATTCCAATACCCTTAACTGGTGAAGGAGATTGGATGATTGTGCTTCTATACTTTGGAGAGTATCCATATCTAAAACAAATATTTTGAATACTTCAATACAAAATTTTTATTTAACATTTTTGGATCTTATCTTCATTATTTATAACATTTTTATTCAAGGACTTCTCATTGAACAGAGACCATGAAAGAGTTCAAGGATTACATCATAGTGCAAAAATTTGCTTTCCAATTCTGAAAAGAACAGATAGGAATTGTACAAGTTGCAATAACCATGAAGGTATGATCTCATAAAGCCATGATGGCTCTCTGATGACATCAGATAATTTCAAATAGATATTTGATAACATAGTCCATGAGCCATCACAACAGGGACAAATTGATCATGATTTGAAACACCAATAGAGAAATTTTATTAGGATGAATTTTATGCTATTGCCTTGTTTTATGGATGGTTAGTGTATGCTAAAGGAAAGACTTGAAAGAATCAAACTATTTTCAATAAATTTAATCATTCCAAAACAAAGTACAAGGACATTTATAGGAAGACAAAAAAAAAAAATCAAAGTGCCCCATGAGAGTTCACAATGTTTATCATATGTAAAGTCCCAAAGTATGCAAAGCAGAAAACTATGACCTATAATGAAGAACAAAACCATCCCTTTCTGAGTTCCCCATTTCCCTCTGATATTATTTTCCTTTGGCCAGAAGGAATTCCTTTACTATTTCTTACAGTGCAGGTCTGCCTATTGCCTTTAAATCTTACTAGACAGGACCAGGGCAGAATTTAGCCTGTGTTTGATTTTACCTCACAACTGAGGCAAAATTTTCTGAGTACTCTGTCTGATATGCTGTGAATTATTAGAATTTCCACTCTGGTTGGTGAGAATAGGCAATCAGTTTTTCAGCCCTGCATGAACTCAAAGAATTATTGCTTTTAATCTTTCTGGACATTTATTTAACCAGTTTCAAGTTGTTTTCCCATGTGCATCTGCTGGTTAGTATTCAGCTGATGATTTAAGAGAAACTCTTACAGGTTTCTGGAGTTTTCCATCTGTGCAACTCTTCTGTCCAGCATTCTATACTGTAAACTCAATCAATTGGACCTCCTTACTCTCCCCACTATACCTCCTCAAGACAAGGGCTCTGCCTGATTATCTTCTCTTGTGCCATCACATACAAAACCCCTCCAGGCAGTAAAAGGAGGAAATCAGAGTGTTCACCTTGTTGACTTCCTATCTCTCTCAGTTACTGCTCTCACTGTATGATGTCCAAAGTTTCAAAAACCTTTGTTTCATGTATTTTATCCACGTTTTGATGTTTGGGGCAGGAGGATAAATCTTATTCATGTTATTCCATCTTGGTAATGAATGAAAATCTTAAAAGTAGGCTTTTAAAAAATTCACCTAAATTTTAATATATCTAATTTTTGTGGATGAACAAGAAGACATTTTTAATAAAACATAAACTTCACATTAGTATTCTTTCAATCTCTAATATTCATTTACTTATATAAATCCCACTGGCTACGAGGCAATTAGACAGCAGATGGTTGAGTGCAAATCAATTAAATTGAATGGTATGTGCTATGAATAACAGACTATCAAAGTGTGTGTTTAAAAACAATCCTTGTAATTTTGACAGTCTTTGAAAAGTTCAGCCTAGGTCCACTTTCAATTTTATCAAAATAATTAATCCTAGAATTCCTGTTATATATGAAATGGTAGGAGAGTCAAATAATATTGTTATTTAGTATTTATCTTAATAAGTATTTATTCCCACCATTTTTAAAGATATCAAAAATATTTTTTTTCATAAGCAAGTATTGCTATATGGATTAATTATACTTTTATTTTTCCCATGCTTATTCTTGAAGATGTATCAAAAAGAACAATGAATTAGGTATAACAAATCTCAGAGATGAAAAAATTAGAAGAATTCATTAAATAGAATATTTTTATATCGTTTTTCCTTTATAAGACAGCAAATTTATCAAGGTTATGATTTATTTTTTAATCACCTATGTTTCCCCCACTGCACCTAGCATGATGCTCCTTTACTGTATCACCTAATATCATTATTATTATTCTATTGATTAACAGTTAATTTAATCCACTTAATAGGCATGCCAGCCCAAATGAAAAACATCTAGTGA